>NC_089858.1:13440000-13672500 GCF_036373705.1 Amia ocellicauda | reverse complement strand
TTATTATTTATATGTATGATTATTATATGTATATAATAAGCATAATCTTAATAATGGTGCCACAGTGCTACAAACGAATCAGTGAACTGGAAGGAAAAAAAACTCAATTTCAATTTCAAACACCGCCGCATAATCCTGGTTTAATTCCCAGCTGGAGGGCATGGGCGCTATATGCTCCTGTCTTCCCAGCCCCCCAGAGAAGACCGGCTTTCATTCCCCCACCGACCCGAAACAGAAGGGAAGCAGTGAAACACACACCTCCCTCCCTCCCTCCATCTCTATAATGCGCATCCGCAGAGCCAGCCTGGACATCAGGGTCGCACGGATCACAGCAGGCAGCCCGTCGACCGGACTCCGTGTCCGGGGATTTATAGCCCCGCATCGCACAATGGCACAGAAAGAGCCGCAGCCCCGTCCGGGAACCGAGGGGACACACCTCAGCAGGAACCGGGTTATCAGTGCGTTGTAACGGAGCATCCATTACAATTACCCGCATAGCAATATAATAACGGTATAGTAATAATCATAATAATAAAGCAATATTCTTACTTTCGCCGACTACAGCTTTCAATCCGATGGGTGCCATGATGCTTCTGTATAATATATCTCCGTTTTTGTCTCTGTTTTTCCTCTCTCTCTCTCTCTCTATCCCACCCTGCCTCCGCTAGGATGCACACCACACAGCTGACTGCGGGACTCGGACGGAGGCGTGACGTCGCCCTGTCTTCAGCCAATCCTCAGTCCCGTCCTCCAGCCCTTCTCCGTCCTCCTCCTCCCCCTCTCTCTCTCTCTTTCTCCCGCAGTGTCACCGTCTCCTGCTGCCCGACTGCGCAGGGCTGGAGCGGCGCACAGTACACTAATAATGCGCTTTATTAGAGCTGAAGGAAACGTTTTCCCCAGTTATGTACTGACTGAACATGGTGTCCCAGCTCCTCAACACAAAATATAATAGCTTGAGATGTGTGTTTATTATAATTCTTTATAGTGGATGCAGTGGTTGATACAGCGGGCCACCCACCCTGGGAAATGAATACAATTCACAGTAGTGAAAAGTCTTAACCATACGTACAAAGCAATTGCATGGCAGTAGGATGCGCACAGAAATAATAATAATAATAATAATCATAATAATAATAATAATAATAATAATAATAATAATAATCTATAAACTCCATAAAGTTGCTCCAGTACGTCCTCCTTCCTTTCCATCCTTCTTGTCTGCAGCACAGTCAATGCGCATCGGTTTCCAGTGAGGATTTGGTGGAAGAGTAACTCTGGTGTAATGTACATTTAATCGAGGTGCTGGCTGTGGAGAACTGGAGCAGCAGAAAGTACTGCATGAAGCTGTGCCCGTTTTTGCTTCTTTCCTGCAGATCAGAACAGCAGCTCTTGTACTCCATCAGTCTCCAGTATCTGTGGGTCAGCAGTCCCTGTCCCTGATTGTGTGTGGGTAGGTACAGGTGTCAGCTGCGGGGATGGGTGTGTATCACCACCCTATTCTCTGGCACAAATCACAAAATTGACATATGCCTGGTTTCCACTACCTAAGTGGCCGTACCTGTCTGTCCGCATCCGGCCCAGGCCGCGTTCCTGAGCTTTTTGTAAAACCTGGCCATTTTTGGAAGTTCATCCCCTTTTGTGGGAGGTCTCAGAGCGATTGTGGGATAATGTTGAGTTTCCTTTTTAAAACACAGACAGAAAACAACACTACGATGGAGCCTGACGTGGAATGGACTTTTGTGGCTATTTTATTCTTTCTGCTTTACATGATTGAAGCAGGTTTGCTATTGTGAGTAGGCCCAGCCTACCCACTTTTATGGAGACAAATGTGTGTAAGCCCTGTGAGGCCCACCCTGGGATAAGCTTGGATGCTGTTCAGTATGAGAATTTCACTGACAGACGAGGGTGGTGCATGTGTCCAGTGTACCAGGTTTTCAATTATGAACCTAATCCTGTGGAACCTGCTGCTGGTCCCAAACCTCTCGAGCCATATGTTCTTCAAAGGACCACAACACCATCTTTGGGATCCGAAGAGGTCGGTGAATAGCTAGTTACTCAAACATCGCGATGTGACAGATGCCAGGTCCCGTGTACACTCCCCTCTCACTTTTAGTGAACTTAACCGGTTCAAGCCGTATTCACAAAAGTCCCTGGACACTAATTAATATCTACTGAGAGTTCAAAGTGTTCATTTTTCAGATAATCTTAATGTTTTTTAATTTATCTATAATTGTTTTTGTATTTTCTCAACATGAACTAGAGAAATGTCATGCTCGTAAAGTGTTTCAAAGGCTATTCTGTGAGTCTAATTTTCAAAATTTTCTGGGGGAGGGGCTGGGTCTGCTCGCAGCTTATTAAGAATTTTAAACTATTGGAGACATCAGGTTGAATACAAAAGTATATAGATACCAAAATTCTTCAGCTTTTACTAATTTAAATTTTAAAAGTCAATGTTAAATTAAGGTTTTAGTTCATTGTGGGTGGATAAAAAAACAGCAGGCCCTTGCGTCTCGAGGACCAGGATTGGGAACCACTGTTCTAGAACCTATTGGGTCAACTGCAATGAACTTAAATCAGCAAACTAGCTGGGGATGAGCTCGTTGTTAGTGCGCAGATCCAGAATGAGTTGTCACGGCTAAAACACCAGATGCCTGGGACATTATTATGATTAAACCTTGTCCTTTTGGTAGGAAACGGTCTTGTTTATCTCTGTTTTTATTGTTATTTGTAGAAAGATTAAAGAAGAAGGTTAAACAATAACAGATAGATCTAACAGTGCCATTTTGATGGATGTATTACCTGTACAAATGACAGTTGGTGTCAGCAGTGGGATACAGTCCGTGAAAGAGTCCAGACTTTCAACTTTCCAAGATCGAAGAGATCCACAATTGCAATATGGCGAGTGGAGGCAGGAAGACAAGGTCACAACAGAAGGACCTGGATGCTTCCATGTCCACATCAGAGGAGGAAACTGTGCATCCCAATGTCCTGGTGAGACAGCGGAGACCAAAGAAGGAGACCGTTGCAGAGACCGGGGAGCTGGTTTCCTTTTTCCAGGACTTCCTGGTTGCTCAGCAAATGCATGAGGAGGGCCTGCAGGATGAGCTGCGAGGGCTGAGACAGCGCACCAAGGAAGAGATCGGTCATCCTGGAGCAGTTACTCAGAGTCTTGTCTTCAGACGTGAGAACCTGGGTTTAAAGAACATGAGCCGGAGAATGGCCTGGCAGCTGCTAGACTGGCGGGTCAGTACTGCAATGCAAGGTGGAACCTTCCACGGCCAGCCGTTCAGCCTAACCGGCCACCTCAACGACCTGCGCCACAGCTAAGCAACTTGAGAGGGGGAGTGAGGGGAGAAACATGTCATTGATCTGTTTCTACTTTTAACAACCAGGGCATAAAGCAGCTATTTGCCCACTTAAAATACCTACACTTGCTAGCTACTGATATGTGCCTAGGGATGAGTTTGAGACGTATGAAATGCAGACTGTGCCTCCATGTGTGGATGTTCTTGTGAATTTGAAGCCTCTTAAGGCTTTGGTGGATACAGGAAGTTAATGGTCCTTAGTTAAGAGATGTCATATGCCAGATGCTGGTATTGGCTATCAGGAGGGGTAAAGGTTCAGTGTGTGCATGGGGACAGCAAAACATATCCAGTGGTGGAAGTGACCATCACCATCAATGACTAAGCTTTTCTGGTAAGGGTGGGGGTGGTGGAACATCTACCTAATGAGGTTGATTGGGGAGGGATTTCCCTGTACTAATGGGTGTGCTACCGGAGAGAGTAGTAGGAGTGTTCTGGAGAGAGGAGTAGAGTGATATTTAGAAGGAGAGATATTGTAGTACTGGGAGAGTTTTGTTTCTTGTTTTTTTCTGTGTACTGTTTCCTGTTTATTTACTTTTTGTTCTTGTTGTTTTATTTTGTTTTGTTTTCTTGTTGGTGAACACTTGCTGTATTGTCTGATGTTCACTGTAAATATATATAAATATAAAATAGTTAGTCATAGTATTCTGTTTAAAGAGTGTACAGGACACTGTAAATAACAGCATCTTTTTTTTTTACCCTACTTTTGGACTCTGGACATCCCTGTATTTTTACTGTCAGCCTGTCAGCCCCTACCCACACAGGAGAACACGCTTCGTGGGGAGTTGTGTGACACTCTACAAGTTCGTTGGAATTTACCTATTATTATTATTATTATTATTATTATTATTATTATTATTATTAGAAAATAAGTATTTAAATAATTAGCACACATTTTCAGTTAACTGGGATCGTCGCTGGTTGAGAGAAGCCGTGCATCCACCATATATATATTTTTTTAATTTCCTCAGGTGTCTTAAAATTCCCATGATTGACTAAGTAAGACTATGGTCTATGGAAAGATGGTTTTACCATACTACATGTATTACATTCCAACATCTCAGTTGTATGCAGTATGCATATTGGAAGTAGTATATTCATTTGTAGTATGGTAAAAGTTTGGTAGTATACAGTTTCGAATACAGTCTATGTTGGTGCAACCGGCCCCAGGTACATTGTGTTAAAACATGCAATTGTTTTTGAAAGAGAATGCTTGGAATGTGAAATGAGGATGCTTTTCAGTTATATAGACAGGGAGAAACGTGCCACCGCAATTGCTACTTGCAATCCAATAATGAATCGAATGTCAAAGACAGAAGAAAAGGGTGAGGTGACTATCTTGTTTAGACAGAGGATCGTTGGGCGTGTCGTATGTAGAGGCAGGCATGTCGAATGCGATAGAACGAGTCATAGTGGACAGGGGCGTGTCCTAGAGAACAGAGGCGAGTCGTAGTAGGCTTAATTGTTGTAACCTCAGAAAGTATATTGTTTACACAATACAGTGCATATCATTAGAAATGTCTGCAGTATATTATAGTACAGATCATTAGAATAGTCTACACTAGTATACAGTACCATACCATTTACAGTATTACAGTATAATACAAAAGATAATACAAAACATACAAAGAATATCTAGAACTGCAAAGAGATGTTAAGAAAGAGATCAGGAAAGCAAAGAGGGAAATTGAAAGAAACAAAGAAACTAATGCAGGGCTTTTTTCAATACTACAACAGCAAGAGGTCAATAAAGGGGAAGTGAAGCAGATAAAGGGCATAAATGGAAGAATCTTAGAAAACGAACAAGATGTGGCAAATGTTCTAAATGAGTATTTCACAGAGGTTTTCACAAAAGAAAAAACAGATGACATGCCACAGGTTAACAATCAGTCCAGTCAAATCCTAAGAGAGATCGTAATAAATGAGGAGGAGGTACTAAAGGGACTAGCAGAATTAAAAACAAACAAATCACCTGGGCCAGATGGGATATTTCCAACAGTACTTAAAGAGATGAGGGAAATTATTTATAGGCCACTAACTTAAATATTCCAAATGACTCTTAGAAAAGGGGATGTGCCAATTGATTGGAAAACTGCAAATATCATACCTATCCACAAAAAACAGGGACAAAACTTCAACACACGCACACGTATCATGTAACAATGGCTTAATAAGTCTTGGGGGTTGTTTCCACTGAATGATGATGCTGATGATAATTGTTATTGTTTTTATTATTATTATTATGCAGTTAAACATACATTGAATAATTATGTATGTGTACTATGTGAAATATGTTACAAACACTAAATATTACGGCATGTTATTGTAACATGTTTTGATATTTAATAGACTTTCGCATTTCATCCAATAATTATATAATACAGACTGTTCACAAGGGGGAAGCACAGTACAGGATATCCTCTCAAGCGCACAGCCCTTAGAACTTGACATGCGGTGTGTGAGTTAGTGTGTGTGTGTGAGTGTTGGTGTCTTATGGCTCTCTGCTTCAGTATCATCAGTGCTCTTCTGATAGCAGGGTGTGTCTGAGATTATCTCCTCTGTTGGAGTTGTTCGTTAGTAGCTGCTACAGGGTGCGAGTCCCAACTTGTTCCAGCTCTTACTTCATTCCAGAACAAAGTGAGTGTGTGTGAATGTTTGTGTGCGTGTGCGAATGTAAGTGTGTGTTTATGTGTGTGTGTGTGTTTGTGCACACTCGGGTCTACCAGGCTGCGCTCCCCACACTGCCATCTACACAGGGAGGCTCCACACCACCCTCTCCACATACAAATATTAGCACTCCAAGGTGTGTGTGTGTGTGTGTTTAAGTGTCAGACAGTTACTCTTTGAGGGAACTCTTCAAACTGATAGTGCTTGTTCAACCATTTTATTTTCAGTGTGAAAATGTCAAAGTTTGATCTATAAACCAACATAGTTAAATGATAGGTAGACATGAGTATAGATAAACAGAAAGATGTATTCAGCAGCACTTTGCCACACACCTTTATTGGGCTTGCTTGAGTTTGTTCATTACTCTTTAACTGCACTAGGTACAAAAAGAAAGTCCAATCACTGATCTCAACCACCCTTTCAAAACACAACATTTATTTGTTTGTTTATTTATTTCTGAAAAATGACTCTCCCCGACAGCTATGGGAGCAGTGTGCTTTCTTCATTTTCAACAAAGTCAGTGGTGTGTTTTCAAACAGTCTCTTAATTGCTACTCCAACGATACACCACCACTTTTTTAAAGAAAATTATTCTCCATATGTGAGGCAGAAAGCAACACAGCAGTATTATAAGTCTCTGGTTAGTCCTGGCAAAGCGCTGCGACCTCAAACTGCAAAAATGTTGATTTTTTTCCTTTCTCCGTTTGTGTGAATGCCATGGAGTCCTGCCAGTTCTATTAATAGGGGACTAGTTTGTTCCTCTTCATATGGTTAAAATTAGAGTGCTTCAACAGCAGGCTGTAACTACGACCAGTGTTGTTATTATTATTAATTTATTTATGTTTCTTTTATTAGCAGATGGCTTGCTTACGCAGGCTAACTTACAATCATCTTAAAATGCACACATTTCAAAGGATCCAGGTACGGCAAGATCAAGCGTACAGCAGACAACTGGAGTCCTGACTCCGACCCCCGTGTGGCCAGTGGTCACTGCAGCGTCGCAGGCGAACCCGGCACCGCCCGAAACATCAGCGGGAGACTCAGCCTGTCGGGCATGTGTTTGAGATTCCCCTCCCGGGGCAGAGGAGGGCAGGGCAGGGGCTCTCGGCTGTGAAAAGCCTGCCGATGACAATAGCAAATTAAATTAGCATGGTTGTATTATAATGCATTGTTCTGCATTGCATTGTACTACAGTTTGTTAGGGTGTAATGTTTTGTGTTGTTTCCCTTGGAGAGTTATTTGGAAGATTAAACCCTCTTGGATTTGAAAGGATGTTTTAAGCTTCTTTAATGGGCCAATATATGTAATGAGTTAATTTGGGTTGTTATTATTATTCTTGTCTCAGCAGACGCCTTCAGACTTACAGTTTTCACAAGAAACATTTTCAAAGCATCACAAGTGCAGTGTGACAATCAGGGATCACAATAAGCAATAAGAACATAGCAGGGGGCAGAATATATTATTATATATATAATACATACAGTGAGGGAAAAAAGTATTTGATCCCCTGCTGATTTTGTACGTTTGCACACTGACAAAGAAATGATCAGTCTATAATTTTAATGGTAGGTGTATTTTAACAGTGAGAGACAGAATAACAACAAAACAATCCAGAAAAACGCATTTCAAAAAAGTTATAAATTGATTTGCATGTTAATGAGGGAAATAAGTATTTGACCCCTTCGACTTAGTACTTGGTGGCAAAACCCTTGTTGGCAATCACAGAGGTCAGACGTTTCTTGTAGTTGGCCACCAGGTTCGCACACATCTCAGGAGGGATTTTGTCCCACTCCTCTTTGCAGATCCTCTCCAAGTCATTAAGGTTTCGAGGCTGACGTTTGGCAACTCGAACCTTCAGCTCCCTCCACAGATTTTCTATGGGATTAAGGTCTGGAGACTGGCTAGGCCACTCCAGGACCTTAATGTGCTTCTTCTTGAGCCACTCCTTTGTTGCCTTGGCTGTGCGTTTTGGGTCACTGTCATGCTGGAATACCCATCCACGACCCATTTTCAATGCCCTGGCTGAGGGAAGGAGGTTCTCACCCAAGATTTGACGCTACATGGCCCTGTCCATCGTCCCTTTGATGAGGTGCAGTTGTCCTGTCCCCTTAGCAGAAAAACACCCCCAAAGCATAATGTTTCCACCTCCATGTTTGACGGTGGGGATGGTGTTCTTGGGGTCATTCCTCCTCCTCCAAACACGGCGAGTTGAGTTGATGCCAAAGAGCTCGATTTTGGTCTCATCTGACCACAACACTTTCACCCAGTTCTCCTCTGAATCATTCAGATGTTCATTGGCAAACTTCAGACGGGCCTGTACATGTGCTTTCTTGAGCAGGGGGACCTTGCGGGCGCTGCAGGATTTCAGTCCTTCACGGCGTAGTGTGTTACCAATTGTTTTCTTGGTGACTATGGTCCCAGCTGCCTAGAGATCATTAACAAGATCCTCCCGTGTAGTTCTGGGCTGATTCCTCACCGTTCTCATGATCATTGAAACTCCACGAGGTGAGATCTTGCATGGAGCCCCAGACCGAGGGAGACTGACAGTTATTTTGTGTTTCTTCCATTTGCGAATAATCGCACCAACTGTTGTCACCTTCACACCAAGCTGCTTGGTGATGGTCTTATAACCCATTCCAGCCTTGTGTTGGTCTACAATCTTGTCCCTGACATCCTTGGACAGCTCTTTGGTCTTGGCCATGGTGGAGAGTTTGGAATCTGATTGATTGATTGCTTCTGTGGACAGGTGTCTTTTATACAGTTAACGAGCTGAGATTAGGAGAGTCCCTTTAAGAGAGTGCTCCTAATCTCAGCTCGTTACCTGTATAAAAGACACCTGGGAGCCAGAAATCTTGCTGATTGATAGGGGATCAAATACTTATTTCCCTCATTAACATGCAAATCAATTTATAACTTTTTTGAAATGCGTTTTTCTGGATTTTTTTGCTGTTATTCTGTCTCTCACTGTTAAAATACACCTACCATTAAAATTATAGACTGATCATTTCTTTGTCAGTGGGCAAATGTACAAAATCAGCAGGGGATCAAATACTTTTTTCCCTCACTGTACATATATATTGCATGAGTAAGAAAGTTATATTTACTGTATGTTGAAAATGTGATAAAGAGAAGAGAGAAAAAAATACTTTCAACTGATAATACAAAATGTGTATTATTGCTCAAGGGTCACTTGAGTCAGTTACTGCAGGGGGTGCAGTGACCGCCCAGGATCAGCCTTGTGAAATGGGTTTACCAGGACTTCACTGAAGGGGGTGAATCATGAGTTAGAGCCCTCCTTATTTTTTTTAATGAGAGAGAGGAGTAAAAGTAGTCTTCTGTCTGAGCTCTTGCTTTTCAGTCTAACCACACCTTCGGAACTGCTTAAAAAAAACAGAAAGCGGAGGGGGAGAGAGAGAGAGAGAGAGAGAGAGAGAGGGGGGACAACACGTTCAACTAGTACTGAGTCACAGCGAGGGTGTGTCCGCCGCCGCGCCGAGCAGCTCCACAGCCTGCCTGCCTGCCTGCCTGCCTGCCTGTCTGTCTGCACCCCGGAGCGGAGACGTGCGCAGCCGCGGCCACTCGGGAGCAGGAGCACCGCCAGACGTGCGCTTGCGTTTCTACACCGATATATCCATCCACGTTTCTACGCCAAACTTCACTTTGTCAGGGGAGCGGGAGGAGGACACTCACCCCACCAGACTGACGTCTTTTGACTCGGTTCGTTTGACTTGCGGATATTTGTGCAGTTGTGGGGACCCCGCTTTTCCTTTCTCTCTTGTTCCCCGAGCCGTGTGCGGAGAGCCGACGGGGCTCACCGGGGGTCTGCCGCTTCTTCAGTCCGATCCCAGAGCTGCGGGATCGACACCATGGGGGACATCATCTCCACTCACCTGGACGAGAGTAAACGGGAGATGATCACAGGTAAGACCGAGAGCCCCCACAATACAGGATGTGCTTATTTGTATCTGTCCTACTCGAATACTTTGTGACTGAAAATGGCCAGCTGTTGTAGACAGGAGAGAGAGAGACCCGACCTGCGTAATTGCAGAGCTCGGATAATTCAGTCTTTGTGACGAGAGACGCACTTTTAGGCTAAACTTGTGCGCCTGTGCCGCCGCGCCGTGGAGGGGCTCCCACCCGGTTCCCACGCCTCCGCACGGCCTCGTCTGCCTGAGAGTCGCAGTTGAGCGTGTCGGTGTCTGCACGACTCCTGCCCGGAGCGGCTGCTCTTGTTTCAAACTCAATTTCTTAACTTTTAAAGGCAGTTGTTGGGTTGTCGTGAGAATCGCATGCACATGTACCTCGGTTGCTGAAATGAAGTGAGCAGGGCTGTCTAGCGCGCCGCTTATTCGCGATGCATAATTGTACCTGGCCGTGTTACGCGGATGGGAGGTTTGCGTGCAAGGGAGCTGCTCGCCATGTGCGATCATCTGTGTGCGGGTATAATGTACATCCGCACTTTCTACACTCTTCCTCCGTCTTGTCTCCAAAAGCCTGGGCAGGAGGGGGGGTAGTTGGTGTAAACCGCGGTGGGACCATGGACCGCTCTGTGACAGCGGTGTCTGCTGTGAGCTGTGCGCCCATGTGAGCAGCCCGCTGGACGGGTACGGAGACCCGCAGGGGGGCGCGGACGTGGCAGGCATCTCCGAAGAAGCCGATATACCTGCAAGTGCGGAGTTCAGCACAGTGCCAGTAATGCATTCATCATCGACCAGCACGTTACGTGTTTAGTAGCTGTACCAATAACACACGTGTAGTTGTTCTTCTTAATGTAGGTTTTTCTAGAAGAGAATAATGTTAGAGGACACAAGTGCAATCGATTCTGTCTTTATTGCTTCATTGGCCACTGGCATCACAGTTACTGCACCCTGTGTCTGGAAGTGCAGGCCTCCAGCTCCCTGAATGTACCCTGTGTTGATTGATTTAGTTGAGGCAACTGACATGCTTCATCCTCCACTCACACAGCACACACCATATGATAAGGGTAGTGACAGCACTTCTGACACCCCCCTACACATCACAGTCAGTCGATCAGTGCGGGCCTGAATGTGCAGGCCAGACGGGTGTGTCTGCGGGAGGGTGGCCGGGGTGAGAGAGGAGGGGTTGGGGCAGCTGGTCACCTGGGGGAAGGCAGGACTGGTCGATCTGTGGAAAAGGAGTGGGTGGGGCAGGGCAGTGTCCTGAATCCGCACAGTTGTGGCCCCAGACCCTGCAGAGACGGGGAAGGGGGAGTGTGAACAACCAGATTTATTTACCTGCTGGGTCCTGGAGCCAGTGCATAGAATCTCATCTACTAAGCAGAGAGATGGCTGTTGGCCTGTACTGGACAACGTACCCGGCCCGCCCCATTTTAAGATGTGTTCTGGTTAAGTTTGGAACATGTTGCTGAGACACCCCTCCTGTTAAGCAGTTGTTATTGATTATTGTACAGGATCTTAGATGCTAGTGTGTAATCTATTTTGTATGAATGCAATATGGGAAATACATTGATTTAATTTGGTTTCAAACATTTTGCACCCACTCATTGATGGTATGCTAATTTAAAGTGAGGGAAGGTGTTTGCATTTGTACATCAGGACTTAAGAGCTTTTCTGCTGCTGACACTAATGGGACAATTAAACTAACAGACGCAGATCTATTTCTTTGCTGGTATTAGTGAGAGCCTGTGATAGGCAAGCCACTCCCCCCACCCCCCTCGTTCTCAGGGATGGCGTCTGCAGCTGTGTGACTCCGATCCTCCGTGTGCCGCGTGCAGGAGCTTGTTTTGCAGCTGGGCTGGAGGAGCAGGAAGGTTGATCATGAGGTGTTATGGCACAATACAGCCAGGGGAGCCAGGAGTGAGTTGGGGAGAGAGGTGGAGGGAGAGTGAGAGGAGAAGGGATTTAAGATCGAGAAGTAGAGAGGGCAAATGAGAGAGCTAGAGAGGGAGGGAGTTAGATACCAGGAGAGTGAAGGGAGGAGGGTGGGGTGCGTCTGTTGCTAGACAGGGCTCGGTAAACAGGCCTGTATTTCCCTTCAGCTCCACTGTCAGGTTACAGTTATTCACCAATCGCACCGCAGGGCTGAGAGACCGCAACGCGCTTCCTTCTCCTGCAGGACAATCGCCACAGCTGCCTGCTTCCTCTTTCCCTCTGGGCCTCTGCCCGTCCCTGCAGGTCTCTGTCTGCATGTCCCCCTCCCCCTCCCCCTCCTCCTTTTGCTGTTTACGTTCCCCCTCTCAAAGGTAAACTCTGCGGTGGAGATCAGCCTAAAGCTGAAACCACATCAAAGCCAGTGCCGCCTGCCTGAGGAAAAGACTGAGGACAGACAGCGCCAGCAGCCTCTGTCCTCACAGGCCGCCAGGGAGACACGTGGTGCTGCAGCAGTGGCTGTTTTTGTTATCGTTGTTTGGCATCTACGTTTGGTTGGTTGTTTGGGTGTGTGAGAGTTGCATTGTAATATTTTGTAAATAAATCCCCCCCCCCCCCCCAAACCACTTCACAGCTCCTTTCTGTGTGCGTGTCTGTGTGTAAGTTTCCATGGTGTTATAATGTGTGCTTGTGAGTGAGGCCTGTAATGGCTGGGGTGGGGGACAGACAGGGTGGGGAGTCGGACAGGGTTGGGTGGCCGCTGTGCAAGTAAGCAGCTGAGCAGTCTGGGATGACTGCAGCTCTGTCCAGCAGAGCCCTGCCACACTGGCCCTTTATTTCTCAGACAGCAGCCGATGTGGGCAGGGCTGGGGATTGGCAAACAAAAACAACAACAAAATCACGAAACTAAAAATAAACGAAGTAATTTTTGGTAACTGGATACAGAAAACATTTGTCTTAATTCCAGGCTTGCATGAAGTGTAGTGGGCAAGAGTTTAGAGCCCACGTTCCCAGGATGGGGAAAAATACAATCAAGACGAGCAAAGCACAGTGAGACTGTGGCCTCCCCCCGGCTACGGCAGGCGATGTGGCTCAGAGTGGCCGGCTGGCGGTGATTCCATGGAGAGCTCTTTCTGCAAGAGGCCGGGCATCAGACAGCAGGGAGCGTGTGCCGTATGCTGACCCCAGGGCCTCTCGGGGGGCCTTGGCAGTGTGGGCTTTGGCACATCGCTTGGCCCCCCCCACCCCGTCTATATCTTATCTTCCTTTTTCCACCCCCCCCTTCTGTCTCTCAATCTGGTTTCTCTCACTCACTCCCATTCTCTCTTTCCCCCCACCCCCCCGGGCAGCCTGTGCCTTCAGAGCTCGGTCCAGTGCAGTCCAGCCCGACTCTGAGTGGCTCCTTCCCCTGGAGTCCAGCAGCGCAGAGAGAGACACGTCCTCATATCTGTGGTTGGAAATTCTCGAGTCTCTCGGGACACATCAGCTCAGCCTGACCAGGCAGGAACTTCCACGCTGGGGGAAAAAAACATTCAATGAATAATAAGACGTGGAAAAACACACTGAGTGTTTGAAGAGGCAGTCATGAGGCTGGGGTGTTGTCTGAAGGCAGGGAATGACTGTGCAAGTGCTGATTATTGGACAGGATGTTGGATGTTACCGTGCAGTCTTTTTGGAACCGGTTTATTTATGTATGAATTGATTTAATTCAGTAAATCGATTTTAATTTAAGCATGTGGTACCATAGCAGTAGAGTAAAGCAGGTCTCTCACACTGCACTCACCGCTCTGTAATTATGACACCTGGTTAATCTCCAGCAGTCTTCTCAGGGCTGGCGAGGGGGTGGCGCACAGTGCCTGGTGTTGTGCTGGGGAAGGAATACTAATTCTTGCTCTAGTTGCCGCGGTGTGGCTGCTTCAGGGTGGGGTTGAGAGTAACCCCCTTGCCACTTTTGATTATTGTTCTGAACTCCACAGCTCCATGCTTATTTGCAGCAGTGGCTGTGTTAATATCTGTAGCTGCAACGGGCAGAGCCGAGTCGGCGTGCGCAGGCCACCATGCCGGGTGTGAAAGCCAGTAGGCAGAGAGATGCAGGCACAGACAGACGCACTGACGCACGTGCACATCTGTATCTGGTATGGCCCGGCCTTGGGGGACAGCCGCAGGGCCTGCCTTAGACGACCTAGGGAAGAGAAGTCTGGTGTCATGGACAGTGCTGTGATGGGAAGCCCAGGCAGTCCCACTGTGTTTGGCTGGTGCTCGTTTCTGCACAGCAGTGCTGGGCGGCCCGGCAGTGTGCGGCTCCTGTAGTGCACAAGCCGGCGATTGAGCAGCCACCGTTTTGCTGCAAAGACAAATAAACGCAGTGCTGCAGCAGAGGGATGAGAACAGGGCCAGGCTCTGTGAGTTGGCCATGGCCGGGAAGGGAAGCTCCTCAGCGGACAGCACACAGACCGACCTGCAAGGACATAGACTGAGGTTGTGAGGGCTTAATTGTGAATACTGGGTGTGTCTGTGTGAAGGTGAATATGTCTGACTAAAGGGTCCTGATAGGCCAGCAACCTTGACCAGCAGAAAGTACAGTGCAACACAACTAAGCAGATGCAAACGCCAATGCTCTCCTGTACCACATGGGGTGGGGCCTGACACGCACACTGACGTAGAGTGGTCCAGCACACAATCCACTAGGGAAACCTCAATGATTTGAAGTGTGTTTTTTGTGTTTGGTTTATGTATTTTTATTTTGGCACATCTCTGTGCTTTAGAGTAGAGTGCTCAGAAGAGGTCACCCAGACAGGGTTTAAACAGAATTGACTTTTTATACATGTATATATCTAATTTTTATTAAATCAGCACTTGTTTTTTGTGGAGATTTTTTTTTTCTGGCCTTCTTCAGTGTGCATCCCAGTCCCCCGCAGTCTGTGAACAGCTCCAGTGAAAGGAGTCTTTCAGGAGTGTGACTTTTCATTAGGGCTGCTTCAACGCTCTGCTCTGGTGTGTGTGTGGCGCTCGGAGGAAAGCAGTCTCCGTATCCCAGTATCTGCTAGTTTACCTTTCTGTTGACAGAGTGTGGGAGTGTGTGAAAGGCAGAGGGCACCTTTCCTTCTCCAACCTGCATTGCTCCTCTTACAGTCATAGAATGAGTAATAATACCGATGAAAATAAGAAACTTCTCCCTGCTGCGGCCTGGTGGGTCAGTTGCCCCAGGCGGCCTCTCGGCACTCTGCGGGTGGTGTTTGTTGCTGCCTCTCAGCTCCTCATGAGGAGGAGATTTGACCCTCCCACTCGCTCGACAATCCGGTACACAGTTCCCCCCCCCCCTTGACCCCTTAACAATTCAATAACAGACCGCTATGCCTATGCAAATTCCCGGTGGAAACACAATTTTCCTCTTGATACCTCAAGCTCTTTCAAAATCCAAAATGCACTTTCCCCAAGCAGACAGGGCTGTCCGAGCGCGGAGAGATGTGTGATAAGTAAGGTTCGTTTCAGGTTTTCCCCAGTCCGCTCGCGTCCGTCCCCGTTCCCCAAATTATAATTATTTTCTTGCTACAATTGCTGCTACACGAATGGCACAAATTATTTGGATTGGAAAGTAGTAGACTAGTCATAAAATTGATTTAAAAAAATTGCTGATCATGCTGACGCATCTATCTTTTCTCAACAAGTCGGATAAGGTTAGTTTCCGTGGCATCCGTTCCCCACATTCAGTCTCCAGATGTCCTCGCTGGGTTTCCCTTCAAAGCGCCGCCAAGATCCGCAGGCTGCAGGCCATCACTGCGAGCTCCCATCCCTGCCTGAGGGTTAGAGCCGCCATGTCGCCCAGCTGATCCGGGAGAATCAGTCAGCTGCTCGATCAAAGGCTTCTAGTGCCGAGAACAGTGAGGGAGGAATCAAGTAAAGCAATGGGTGGTGGGGAGAATAAAGAAACGCAGAGCAGATCGACGGCAAACAGACACGGGTGAGATCGCCATCTTGACTGTGATGGGTCACTTGTTACGTGAGAACAGGCGGACCACTCTTGTTATTTTAACTGGGGGGGGTTAGCCATGTCATTTGACTGTTTAAAAAGCAACTGACAAAACCAGCTTAAAATGTATTAAAACTGGATTCTACAGGAGATGCAAAACAAGTCTTTCTCCACGCATCTCTGGGGTGGCGGCAGGAAGAGCTTTTGAGGGAAGTCGGGGAATAATAAAACAACCGTGCCCCCCCTCTCCCCCATGGCCGACACACCCTGTGACGTGACGTGTGCATAAGTAGCCCACGATCTCTCATCCTCAGTCACTGACTCCTCTCTGAAGTCTCTGTTTCCGGGGCAATCTCCGCGCAGTCTGTGACCTGCTCTTCCGCAGCCTCATCTGACAGCTGAGAGTTCTCTTTTTTTGAGGGAAGATGGAATCGATTTGAGGGAAACACCCATTTCCGATGTGCCATGCAAAGGGAACAAGACTTCCTGTACAAGCCACAGGGTTATGCGCCCCCTCCACACAGATTGTCTAACTCACACATGCTGACATTCCAGATGAGTTTGGGGTTTTTGACTTGTTGAGCTGTTGACAGATGCTGCTAAAGGACCACGAAGGAGTATTTTAGTCCTTACTACGCCGTTGTCTCCTATTTAGTTGGCTTTTGAGTCTCCCCTCCTCGTCAGCCTGCCTGCCCGCCCATCTGAGCCAGAACACCAACTGTCAATCACAACATCACCCTTCCTCTCTCTAGCATCTTTCACACTCAACGCGCTTCTCTCACACAGTGAAATTAACCAGAGGCAGAGCCAGATAAAACCAGTCCCCTACGTGCAGGATGCATTACTTTCAGTTCCCTCGAATAGGAAAGTCCTGAAGCTGAAAACTGATAACGACAAGAAACGTCTGAGGAAGGTGAGGGGAAGTGAGGGGAGGAACCATATTAATGTGGCGCAGGGTCTGGGGCACATCACACTGCACACTTCCATTCATTCATACACACACACACACACACCCACACACACGGATATACACTTGCACACATAAATATAGAGATCAGGCTTGTGGAAGAAATAATTAACCAATCCCTGTACACCTGGGTGCCCTGCCCCCTTCACCTGAGGCTGTTTTCCTACCTATGACTGCGCCCTCGATGCCTGGGTCACTAATAAGTTATCTGCTGGGAGGAGTCCAGGTAGAGAGAGGGAGAGAGAGAGAGAGGGAGGGAGAGATTGAGAGATTAATGCCAGGGAACAGAGAAAGCAATCAGGTTTGCCAGTGCTGGTGGGCACGCTTCGAACAGGAAACTGCCTGCCTGTTTGTACAGAGTCTAGCTTGTGTCGTTGAATGTGAGAGAGGGAGAGACGAGAGGAGGGGGAGAGGGTGTGTGTGCTTTTGCTCTGTAACACAAGACTGTCTTTGTTACCTGTCCTGAGTTGCAATTCAGGCACTGTTAGAGGATTAGTTAAGGCAGAAGCTGGAAAAGGGAGGTGTGAGTGTGCTGGTGTGTGAGCTGTTCATGAAACATTACAGAGCTGCCCAGCCATATTAAAATAAGCACAGAGACCTGAAGCCTGCCTTTCCAACGCCAAGCACCAACCTGGGCACGTACAGCCCAGCTTCCCACATGGCCCACGGCTTTGCCGACGCTCACCCCAAACTGCTGCTTTGCTCATGCTCCGGGTGCTTCGGTGGCGTAGGGGGGACTGCGCAGATGTGTGGGTCTCGGGGTGGGTTTTGGTCACTGTGCTGTCCTGAGCGAGCTGCGGCTGGGCAGAGCCACAGAGGGATTGGGGATTAACTAGATTCACAGTAATTTCCCCTGTGTTGCAAGCATTATTGCCGTTAGTCACCCTGCCTGTGAATCACATCCCCTGACATTTACAGTAACCGAAAAAGAAAAAAAGTGAATGTGCAAAAACACGAAACACAAGAATTTAATCGTAATCGACTAATTAAATGTATATTTTCCCTCTCAATGGTGCCCTTCTTCCCCAACACCCCCTTGCTGTTATCTGCTGCTACCTTGACAAAACTCCCAAAATTCCCAGTTCAGAGCAATCACTGCGCTCCCTGGAAAAAGTGCATGATCCATCGCACAGCGAGACGGGTTAGGAAACGCGTCTGTCATGAGAGACCGGGACGTCATGTCAGGATTATGTGGTGAAGCCCTCTGAGCTGCAGGGCCGTACAGTACTTGGTATGCAAAGTATTGTAGTAATGTGTCATTTCCCACAGCACAGCCATGGTAAAAGAGGAGCAGTTCTGTAGTATACCTGCCCTCTGGTATTATTCCCTGGGGTATTAAGCACTGAGTGTAGGGATTGGTTGGCCATCTCCAGCTTATCTTCTGTCTGTACAATTAAGCTCGGATATGACACTCCTTTTATTGTTTTTTATTTTTTTATTACGTAAACTTGAGGGAGGGCCATGAACTCTGAAGTGTCGGTGTAGCTGGAACTTCTGTGCTGTGGGGGCATTGGCACCACCCTGAATAGACAACCGTGCCGATGGCAGCCATGTGTTCCTTCACGGTGTGTGTTTTCGGTGCATCTGCTCTCACTGTGCTGCGATGCGAAGAGCCTGCAGCTCAGGCACAGCAGTGCTCATGCTGTGGCTCTGGGGAGGTGAATAGGCTACATGAGGAAGCTAGGTGAGGAACTGCAGGTTCGAGCCCAGCCTGGAGAAGACTGGCCTATGCCTGCCATTTGCCACAGTACCTTGGAGAGTCAGGTGTTGGCTTATTTTGTTTACGCTTAATGTATGTGCCCCTGCAGCCACTTTTACAGTGCCATGCAAAACCCATTGCACCACAAACCAGTTTATATTCAAATCTGGCCAAACTGATTGTGCTGTATGAGCTCTTTTATGAGTGATTTCACTCCACCCACATCTCTGGAGAATAGAAACCCTCTGGGACTGAGGACTAGTATTGGGGGCCAGAGTAGGGCCAGGGTAACGAGTCTTGCAGCTATGCAGGAACACTTATACATGGGAGTCCACTTCACAAACGTGAGGAGACATTTAATCTGGTCTCATTCGTGGACATTTCAGTGTCTCCCTGGCCAAGAAGGGGGCTTGTTTCCAAAAAGGCCGTGTCCAGAAAACCAGTTCTGCAGTGTAACATTGTTCCAAAGGAGACAGAACCGCTGAGGTCGAGGAGAGACACGGAAGCCGTCCCTGCCTGTATTGGAGGCTCTGTGCCTCTGTGCGCAGCGAGAGCGTCTCTGTGGGATTCTGTTACACCAGGGGTGGGGTTCCTTGAAAGGTGTGTCACAGAAAATAAAAAATATCCATGTGCCTCTTCCTCCAGTTGCCTAATCAGTTGAAATTAATCCAGCACTTGTCCAAGGGTGAGAGGAAAACTGCTGGTATGGATTTCTTCTGTTTCTGCACTTATTGTACTGTTTTGTGAAAAGCTGTTTGTGTTGTAACAACAGCAGTGCGCCCTGGGGTGAGGATGTCTGCTGAGGAAATAAATAATGAGAGAGAGATTGAAGAACTGCTCCTTGGTGTGCATTCCCTGCAGAGTGGACGGGGCAGATGCACTGTGCAGAGTGCCAGTGGCATGCCATGCATGGCTCTTGGCCGTGCTAGACTCACCTGGGCAGCTGGGCTCCTCTGGTGCAAAGTGGCACATCTTAGAGAGCCTGGAGGAGCACAGACCTCAGAGTAAACGCTGGCTCTGGCTGGCAGCTGTGGCATGTCACGAGGAGAGTACTGGGGGGGTGAGGAGACTGTAGACAGACTAAACAAGCCTGAGCACAACCTCTTATTTAACTCTCCTCTCCCTCTCCCTCTCTCTCCCGCTCCCTCCCTGCTGTACCCCAGTGATAGTACAGATGGAATGCTGTCTGCAGACTTCATTACTCCAAACTCCATCGAGCTCCCTTTTCTCCATCCTATGTTCTATTGGTCTCTCCCTCTCTCTCTCCTTTCACTCCCCTCTCCCCCCCCCACTTTCCTCTGCCTCCACATTACATAGGAAATACGAGTGCTGCAGATTGTGCTGTCGGGCCTCGGCCATGAGGAGGACCAGGCGAGTCGTGCTGTGTTGTGCCAGGTCTATAATCCTGCTGCCATTGCTTTGGGGAAGAGTGGGGGGGAGGGTTGCTGGGGGGTGGGGTGTCGATTGCCTTTCAAAAAGGGAACTGCAAATATAACATTTAAGAAGAGAAAAATAATAACACGGCTCCACTCTGCTTTATTGCTGTTATTATCTCCTGCTGGAGCACTGTAATTTTGTGGAGCGGTTTGACAGTGAATTGCTGGGAGTCCGGCGCCGGGGGGGCGGGTTGAGGGGGGGTGTTTAGAGGGTAATTAATGACCAGCTGTCTGTCAGCGTGCTGTGCTGTATGAAGTATATATCTTTCTTTTACTCCACACACCTTCCGAGTGTGGTTTTTGGCCTTCTCTTACTCTTCTTTTCTCTTTTGCTCTCTCTCTCTCTCTATCTCCCCATCTCTCTTGCTTTCTGCACCTCCCTCTTTCTCTTATCTCTTTCCTTCTACCTCCTTGTATTTTCCTCTCTGTCCCTCTCCACTTTTCTCCTAATGACACGACACATTAGTGAGTGGCCAGAGGACAAGTTGAAGCAAATTAAAATTTTACACACAGATCCCGCCACCACCCCCTCCCAGTGGCACGATAACAACAGGATTTCCAGTTAATTAGCTCTTGATTTAGTTACTGACGCTGCCGTTTCAAAGGGCAAGCTTCGCCAATTTTGCACTCCCTTCTGGCTTCGCAGTCGCAGGCGGATCCAGGCCCCCAGCTCACCTCCATCCCGCTGATGGGAGGTGCACTGAGGCCCTCTTGAGGGAAGGCCTTGTGGCCGAAACATCCAAATGTGTTTGGCGTCTGTTGTCTTTAACGTCAGCATGTTTATCTACACACCTGACACCATGACTGTATTTTCACAAGCATCTCCTATCTTCTGTCCTGAACACTGTCCTTCGCCTCAGTTCATGATTGCGTCCATGTTTGGCTGTTTGACCAGTCATGTTAACGCAAAGCGAATCTCTGGGACTCCTGTGGGCTGCCGCCGCTACTGCTACTCTGGCCACAGTGCCGGTGATGGTGGGCCACTCTGGCGGCGAAGGCATCGCGCCGGTCCCGGTCTTTCAACAACAGCCTTTTGTTGGGAGTTGTGACTTTCCAGAGAAGCAGTTTCGCAATTATTCCGTTTCGTTTTCATTTTGCAAGGAAGAGCTGAAACAACTGGACTTGCAAGAAAAGCAAATCTGTTTGTGGATCTCGGTGCCTGTGAAACATGGTGTGTGTGGGAGATGGACAGACATTTTATTTTCATTTTGTTGTTGGCATAGTTCTGTTGTAGTTTTAGTTGTTGTAGTAGTTATTGTTGTAGTTTTAATTGTTTTTGTGTTCTCCCTCTGTAGTCCTTAGTCACTGAAAATCAGGCCTGACTCCTACTCGGCCTCCCTGCCCAGTCAGCAGCTCTCCATTCAGATACCTCCTGCAGAACTGCTGACTGCAAGGGGAAAAACACACACCAAAACAAAATGGCCACTTCTGTCCTTACCACCTCCTCCTCCTCCTCCTCCTACACCTGCATCTCTCTGGATCCCTCATCCAACAGGAGTGTCTCCATTAAACACCCCCCCCCCACCTCGACAGCACCTCCTGTGGCTGCGCAGTCACTGCATAGCATCTCCCAGCCGAACAGTCAGTCACTTGGTTCTGTCTTCATTGTCTTTAACTTGGCATCACCCTGCAGACTCAGTCTGGTTAGGTCCAGTGTTGTTTAGTAGTTAGATCAACTGGGAACAGTCGCTGACTAACCAACTCGCTCACTTGCTCTTTAAAATTTTAAAGGAAGGGATAGCGAAATGATTGTCCATTGCTCTTTTGGGCACCTGTGTCACACCATAAACTTGTTGATGAGTCCTTGTTGTACCTCTCATGAAGCTTCAACAGGAAAACTGAGGCAAAGAGGAGCGGAGAATTGGCAGAGATGCAGTTCACTTTTTTTTGCACTCCAGAAGCAAAAGACACCCAAACAAAAAACACAATCAATCACCGTCCGATCCCTGTGAGCCTGATCCTGATGGTATGAATTGGTCTAAATATGAATCAATATAATTGTACTGCAAACCAGTGTGTGGTCTGTGTTATGTGGTTTCTTAGTTGGCCATTAACAGTGACTCAGAAGCTGCCGTGTCAACCCCACCCCCAGTCAGTGACACAGTGGCGCAGGACGGCCCTGTCAGCTGATGGAGTCAGGGGACACTTCCACATGCTCTGTGGAGAGGCACAGATTATCACTGAAACTCAACTGGAATAGCTGCTGAGCTGCAGAAAGTAACAACCACCCACCCCCCCCACCCCCCGATTTTTCCTCTCACTTGGTGTACTGTGCTGATTATTTATTTTTTCTCTCCCTTTCTGGTCTTCCTTCCTCCCTAGCCTGTACCCCAGGGTGAGCTATAGCCGTGACACAATGCACACCTTGCATGAGACATACAGCCTGTGCTTGCTCTTTCTTCTTCTTTCCCTGTCTCCCTCTTCTTCACTCCCAATCACTTTCCTTTTCCTCTCCCTCTCGTTTCTCTTTTCCCCTTTTGTTCGCCCCCCCCCCCCCCCATTCTTTCTCACAGCCTCTCTTCCTCTTCTCTCTTGATTCTCTCTGTCCCCTTTTCACCCCAGTCTCTGGTTTCACACACTTCTCTCCCTTGCTCTGCCCTCCCTCTCCAAAATCTTCTCTCTCTGCATCCCCCCCCACCCCACCTCCCTCCTGTCTTTGTCCTGGCCAGATTTCCAGCTTTTGTTCTCTCGTTAGCACTAACGACTCGCTTTCCCCCGGCGTCTCGTTAACGGGCACATTCCTCAAGCGCCAGTCAGCTGACTGAGCAGCACACGGAGTTTGTTCTGTTTGTTTTTGTGTGTTTGTTTGTTTACAGTATTTAGCAGCAGTCGTCTGGCGCTGTTACTGGGGTTTTCTTAACAGGGCTGATGTTTCAGTGTGTGAAAGAACAGGTTGTGGCCCACAGAGATGGAGGCTGTTCAACATTGTGGGAGCATTGGGGGCAGTAGGTTTAAACTGAGCGCTGTGTGCTTCCTGAGCGTTCTCCGCTGCTCTGAGCCCCAGAGACTGCCCGGCAGAGTTCAGAAGAATGACCAGGCTGAATTCTGCAGTGAGAAGAGTTCTAGAATAATACCGGTCACAAGTTCCCCCCCAGGTGTCTAGAACAGTCACTGGCTGGCAGAGAGTGAGTTCCAGAGTGTGGAGGGAGTCTCTCAACAGTAATGGGCAGAGAGTTCCAGTGTGACGGAGGGTCTCTCCTAATAACCATAATTAGCAGAGGAAGTTGGGTTAAAATGGGCTCTGAATCACTGTGCAAACACTGATCGAATCAGGGCCTCCTGCCTACGCCTTGCTTCTAACTCGCGTCACACCTGCAGAGAGAGAGAGAGAGAGAGAGAGAGAGAGAGAGAGAGAGAGAGAGAGAGAGAGAGAGAGAGAGAGAGAGAGAGAGAGAGAGAGAGAGAGAGAGAGAGAGAGAGAGAGAGAGAGAGAGAGAGAGAGAGAGAGAGAGAGAGAGAGAGAGAGAGAGAGAGAGAGAGAGAGAAGGATCGAGAGGGAGGAACTGAGACGTACTGTTTTCCCTGGCAGAGAAAAGGGGAGAGAAACAGGACCTGCTTTAAACGAAGAGGGAGACTGAGGGAGAGTTCCTTTCATTGGCAAAGAAAGAAACAAAGGAAGAGAGAGCAGTCTCTCTCTCTCTCTCTCTCTCTCTCTGTCACAAGAAGAGAGGGAAGGAGAAAGCTTTCACTGGCAGAGACGGACCCTGCTTACACACGCTCACTCACTTGTGCACTTGCATACACACTGAGATGGTTACTGTTGTCATTTAATTTACTATATTTAATTCAATATTTTGTCCTGTCAGTACAGCCCTTTTTGAATATCAATTTGAGAGAGAGAGAGGGAGGGGGGTGGAGGCAGAGAGGCAGTGATAGGAGCCCCCCCCCCCCCCCTTAAAATCTGTTTGGGAATTGAAGTGTTAGGAGAGAACAGACTTGCAGCGGGACCTGAGCAGGGCTGATCTGGGGCTGTATGACTGTAAGGCGCACGAAAGGTTAAAATGTGCTCCAGGCCGCACACTGGCCCTACCGCTCCCTTTCCATGTTCGACTTTCCAATCATTCAAGGAATGTGAAGGTAAACACTGAAATCAGCCCGGTGTCACTCGGGTATGAGAATTTAGTTCTCTGTCGCCAGATATCAGCATCTCTGAATTGCGACTAAAGATATTTTGGGTGTTGCTCATGGCAAAAAAATGCAATTCTGGGAGGCTGTAAGGCCAGGTGCTGCTATGTTATTCAGTCAGGGTACCTTACCATGGGCTAGGACCTGGGGGCCTGCATGCAATACCCTGCCGTAACAAAATGAGTGCAGCCCCTCCAACCACCTGCATAACCCTTCCATAGCAGAGCTGAGCACTTTGAAGCCTTTGGTCCCCCCTGCCCCCAGCTCGTCACTGAGTCACCTGAGAATGTGGGTGAGTCCAGCCCTGCTAGATCTTTCAACAGTGCTGAGGGTCCCACAGGGGGCGTAAGATGCTTATGGATGGTGTTGACCTGTGAGCTGTTGGGGTTCATCGTCACATCTGTGTCTAGGAGCCCCGGGGGCTGGCACTGAGCACAGCGCTGTTGGAGGCCACGGCCAGCGTGATGCTGTTGGAGGCCGTTTTCACAGTGATACGGGCTGCCTCCCACACTGAAAGAGCTGCACTGTGGGCAGGGGAGGGAGGGGAGGGAGGGAGAGAGGGAGCAGGAGGGAGCTGCCAAACTATTCTACACCCCCCACCCCTTTTTTATTTTTTGTTTTTGCACACGAGGCGATAGTGGCTCGACCGGACTAGCAGCTCTGTGGCAGACACTCTTCCTCTGCTAAACAGCTGCTGATAATGAAGAAACACTCACACATGCTGTATGCACACACACACATACACTGTATACACACGCACGCGCAGGCAGGCAGGCAGGCAGGCAGGCAGGCAGGCAGGCAGGCTGATTTGCAGTGGCAGTGAGTGCTCGTCTGTTCTTAGTCATGCCAATAGGGGCCTCCCATTCCAGGCTATACAAGTGCTGTTGCTGCCAGGGGGGTCAGCTGGGTGAGGAGTCCCTGAGTCAACAGAGACGGGTGTTATATTGTGTGTGGGGGGTTGGCGGGGTGGTAGACACAGGAAGGTAGAGTGTCTGTTCCAGTGTGACACATCCTGTAAAGGTGTTAATGTTGTACAAAGTCTCTACTGAAGGTCTGCTCTGTATGCCTCGATATTCCTGCACTGCGTGAAACAACGGTTTCTTGTTCCCTGTGTCGGGAGAGTGTGGTGTGTTGTTTCATTGCTGACCTGTGCTCTTGTCCCTGCAGCGCGCACAGCGGAGGTGATGGGGGAGGTGGGCCGGCTGTACAAGCAGCAGTACAGCGTGGCACTCTTCAACAGCGTGCGCTTTGAGATCGAGGGCAGCGGGGCGCCCCAGCCGCAGCTCCTGCACCGCAAGGCAAGAAACCCCATCTCTCCATCCCTAGGTCTCTCCACTCCACCCTTCTGTCTATAATAGTCTCCTTCCTTCACTCGCCCTCTCTCTCTCTCTGTTCTTTTGCTCTCTTTGCCCACACATCACTCCTCTTCCTTTTCTTCCTCCTCTTCATCACCACTCACTCTCTCCTATTCCCTTGCACTATCCTGTCCCTCATGCTTCACTCTTCTCTAGTTTTTGTTTTCCCAAACCTCCACCTATCTTTGTTCTCACTCTCACTATTTAAATAATATTAGCAGCAATCACGATAACAATCTCAATAATCGAGCACCAGGCCCGCTATCACGCAGTCCTGTCTGTGAAGTCAGGAGAATCAGCTGATCGGAGCGCTTCAGGCTGCTCTGTGGTGAAAAGTGTCCTCTGTTCTCGCCTGCTCAGCCCAGCGAAGATGTGTAGAGTCATGTGCTGCCCTGAACAAGAGGCTGGAGAAGACTCAGAAACCGTGGAGGTTTGGGGTGTCCAAAACATATTTTAGTATAAAAATAAAAACAAGAGGACCATTGTGCCTGGAAATGCCAGGTACCACTGCAATTGCAGCTACACTGCTTATAGGTCATGTGGAGGGTTTTTGGGAAGAGAACCGACTGAAGTTCATTTAATTTATTTGCATTTTGTTAATTTGGAATCTTCCTTCTCTCTTTCTAAGCCCCGCCCATTCATAACCACCACTGATTTAACTAGTAAGCTTGCATGCTGCACATGACCCACTCCCCCCTCATCTCTCTCCTTTCTCACTCACTCCCCTCACTGCCCCTCTGTCTCTACCTTACACTTTCACTCCCTCCCTCCCCCCCTCCTTTATTTTGCCTCTTTCCCTTCTTTATCCCTCTATCACTCCCCTCACCCTCTAACTCCTGGTCCACATCTCTTTCCCCCTCCCTGGCTGCTTTACCTTGCTTTGCCCCTCCTCTCTCACCTTCTCTCTCTCTCTCTCTCACCCTGGTCCAGGTGCCTCTGGAGGATAAGTCCATATTCTCAGGTCTGCTCTTCCAGTTTCTGGAGGAGAACAAGAAATGGCGGAACAGATTCTTCTTTGTGCCGGACTCCTATGTCATCACCTACTATGAGACCCGGCTGGTGAGTTCTGGCACCCCAGTTCTGACCAAAAACACACACTTGTTGTTTGTCTTCCTTTGACTTTGGGGATTCACAAACATTCACTGCAGGAGGCTTCTTGCAGTCTCATCCCTCTTTCTCTTCCTTCCTCTCTCTCTCTTCCTGATCCAGGCCTACGAGAGAGGGATACAACCCAAGGGAACCATCAGCTGTGCTGGGTACAAAGTGCTGACTGCTATGGAGCAGTACACCGAACTGATCAACAGCAGCCTGCCAGGTGAGTCCTCAGAGGAGACCAGATATGTGACCTCAACCAAATGACCCTTCATTATGCAGTAAGTTGATCATTTAATGTGTCTCTGTCCTTCCTTCAGGTCTGAAGGTGAAGGCGGGCAGCTCCCCCTTCCTGAAGTGTGCCACCCAGTTTCCCATCATCCTCTGGCACCCATACGCACGGCACTATTACTTCTGCGTGATGACGGAGAAGGAGCAGCAGAAGTGGTACGCTGTGTTCCAGGACTGCGTCCGACATGCCAACAACGGTGAGCTGCACGAACACACACACAAGCCAAAGCACAGAGAGACCGAGACGGGACGCACTGACACAGAGACTAGTGCCCTGAGGAACTGGGCCATGGTCACACTGACGGAGAGACACCCTCCCTCACTACACTCTGTTACCTTGAGTAGAAACAGAACCCACGACTCTGCAGTGTGTGAGCTGGTTTCTGTGGATGAGGGGGAGATGTGCACGGAGGGCAGAGGGAGGGGGGTTAGATACAGTGAGGAAGAGGGGAAAAAAAAAAAAAAAAAAAAAAACTGCTGCAGCTTTCTTTTCATCTCAGGACATGCGTTCCTGCTGTTCCCCTCCACCAGAACAGACGCACATCTGTAGGGCAGGGGGCAGGGGCAGGCTGGCCACATCCCAGAGCTTCTCAACACTGCCCTGAGCAATGAGGCGGGGGTCATAACTCAAACAGGACAGCTCCTCTGAGCCGGGGGAGGGGAGAGCAGACCGCAGCAGTTAAAGGGGCTGCACTGTCCAGGAGGCTGTCTGAGCTAGAGCCTTATGGTGGTAGTGGTGAGAGGGTGGGCATAAACAACCACACTGCAGCTCGTGGAGTGGCTGCGTGATGCTAGTGTTTTGTGACTTTAGTCATGAATTGTGTGGTGCTAATTCATAAATTATTTATATTGTGTTTGTGTGTGTGTGTGTGTGGGGGTGCATGCTGTTGAGCTCTTCACAAACCTCAATTTATTAGACCGCTGGTTCAATGCAAAGATAAGCCATCACTAAAGTAAATAGTAAAGTACTGTGCCAGGTTGTGGCAGGGTTGCGGCGCTCTCTTTGCATTTTATTTTACCTGGTTGCACCTTGGCCGTATGCAAAGGAGGTGTGTCGGTGTAGCAGGCCGGGGCATCAGGTGAGCGCTGTGGGGACGTGATAAGCCCTCAAGACTTGACAATACTCCATTCACACACTGCCCTGAGGTCCCAGAGCACACCGCACCCTTCACCACCCAGCGTCCTTGAGCTCAGAGCCCTGGTCGAGGTGACTGACGGGCCCTGTGGCACGCAGTCAATCCAGCACAGAGCACACGCCTGCGAGATTACTCTGTGAAAGAGTGTGCGTGGTGCGTGTTTTTCCTTTTGGGACTCGAATACCTGCAGAGTGAGGTTAGTGCTGCGAGCCTCGGTCGCCATAGTGATGGGCTGCGTAAACACTCAACACGCGCTTGATGTTCAGGTGCTGTCACTTGTGCCGTCCTGGGGTGGGGGGACCTTTCAGGGCCGTTCCATCGAGCCCAAACAAACTTTTGACCAATCGGCTGACTTGGCCCTTTTAATGGATTGCTTCATCAATATTTGAATGAAGGGATTAATGTTTCTATCTTTCTATCAATGGTAGAGCCACCCCCAATGCTAACAGCACCACCTGTTGTTGCTTTAAGTGCCGTTTCCACATTCTGGACCTACATGTTTCTACCTGTGCAGGACTTGAATGTACTCTGATCTTCACTTTATTATAATTATTTAAAACCCTTATTTTAATAACATTCTCTTGTTTATTATTTGTGTAGAGTTGTGTGGCCATGTTTTCTCCCATGCTGAGCTGGTGGGGGGGCTCTGGAGCAGCTCGCTGTTCAGTTTCACTGGGGTTGTCGGTGGAACCCCTCCTCAGGGTGTTGGCTCTGTGTTCTAGAAGGTGCTGTAGTCTATCTGGGCATTCCATCGGGCCCCAAGTCTACCGTTTAGAGGAGTTAAGCACATTTTTGTTTTTGTTTGTTTTATTAAATGGCATTTTGATTACAGTGTGTTTTTAACCTTATATGGGTGGGTATGTAGAGACTGGAGAGTTGCACACACAATTACTGTACAGTTCTGCCCCTGAGGTTAAAAAAATAAAAACTGAGTCAGATTTTATTGTAACAGTCTACAAATACCTTCCTGCAGACGGAGTTTGTCATTCTTTGCTCCCACGGTGAAATGGCTGTAGGAAGGGCAGCCCATGGCAGGATCGGCAGCATCTGTACTGACCGGGAGACTCATTTTAAAACGATGATAGAGCTGGTGTGTCCGTGGCATTAATCACTGGTCAGTTACAGTGACCCAAGTGAAGTCACACCGCTGCCCACGGGTCTGACCTCAGAACAGTGGTGCTGGAGCGGAATGAGGCGGAACCAGCTGAGGACCAGACTGACATTTGATTTGAATTATCTTTGTATTTTATTATATAGCCCAGTCTGCAGTTTTTTTTTTTTTTTTTTTCTTTTTAAATTAATTTATTTTTGCCTGAGCTTGGAGAAGAGCTGACTTTTTAAAATTAATTAATTTATTAATTTAATTTCATGGTGTATGACTCGTTGGTGATCGAGTACTTGAGAAAGTGAGGCACTGAACGTTCTCGGCCGGCTGTGTGTCGGGAGCTCGGAGTGGGCAGGACCCAGCCGGCACTGTAGAGGAGAGAGAACCGCGTCGTGTGACTGGCTTCCCCACATTCCTGGAGGAAGGGAGTCCTTGGCGTCTGGCTGGGAGGCAGATATTACAGCGGAGAGTGTGTTTAGACTAGCGGCTCAATAAAGTCTGGAATGCGGCTGTAATTAATTATCCCCCCCCCCACCACCACCACCAAATGCACACAGACAGATGCACACACTTACGCCCCCCCCTCCCTGTCCACCTCAGATCCAGTTGTCATCCATGCATGACCACAGGGCTGCATCTTGCACACACAAGTGTTTCATGAACACGCAGACGCACGTAAATATAGATGTGTATACAGATGGACACACACACTCCTATACACGCACTCAGACTCACTCTGGTTTTAGTTCTGGGAAATTGAGCTGGCATTTACTCTGAGATTGACTTAGAAACTGGAGCTAGAGCTTTCTTGGGCCAGAAATTCTCCTTGTTGTCGTGAAATCGTGGAAACTGACTCAAAGGGGGTGTTGGCCTTCCATGGAAGTTGGCGGCCAACCCCGGTGATGTGGCAAAACTCGAGCAGCACCACCGTTCCCGTTATCCGTGCCTCTCGAGCAGTAGACCAACCTTTCCACTATCGCACAGTGTCGTGCCACACTGGCTAGGAGGCAGATCGCGGAGTGTCATCTGCCCCCACGTGCCAACTGGGAGGTGAGCTGGAGGTGTCGAACTTTAAGACGTCGGAACGGGATCACTGTTCCACTGCTGTGAATGACTGCTGGCATGGCAATATAGCGCCTTCCCATGCTTGCCTTGGTGTAGGAGTGAGGCTGTCCTGTCGGGGAAGGGGGAGAGACCCATTGACCTAATGAATGGGTATTGGAGGAGTGGGCTGTGTATACTGGGGTCAGAGCAGGGCAGAGAATGGTGAGATGCAGGTGAACCACAGACACGGTTACAGCCCTGGGAGGAAGATGCATGTTAGAGTATATATGTTCTAACCCTAGCTGTTTTGGGGGGGCGGGCAGGCGGGCAAAGAAATCTACAAGATCGACATGCCAATTTAGCGTGGTGAACAAGGGGCTGATGGGGGGTGCAGGAATCACTTGAGTACTGAGTGTAACACACACAGTAATTCCAAGTATGTTAAGTGCTTCCAAGTGTGAGGCGCCTGCAGCAGGCTGCTCGGCCCAGGAGCTTCTCCAGTCTAGCCTCATCACTTACCTCTCGGACTGTGAGCATCTCGGACTCTGTGCGTGTCTATCTGTGCTGTGCTCATGAACCACATGTTTGGTTGCAGTATTGTTGTGCTGCGTATTGTTTTGTGTTGGAGCATGCGAGTGTGTGTGTGTGACAACTCCGGAAGTGAGCACAATGCCCCAGTTCCCCCAGGGGGAGAAAGTGATGTAAGAGATGGTGTTCTTGGAGGAAATAAAACCAGGGCCATTTATTTTTCTTATTTTTCCCAAATACCCTTCCCCCCCTTATTTTAATATGAGGGTCAGTCAGCCCTGGACATTTTCTTTCTTTAACCACAAATATGTTCTCATGAGAGGGAGCCAAGAAAAACACAGCATTTATTTACTCGTACTTCTTATTTTCCCCCCTCTGCTCTGTGGAAAAGCGCGTCACTGTGTCTAAAGCGTAGAGGGGGCTGTGTCTTGGTTGGGGGTGTAGTCTGTCTGTGTTTTGGGGGAGGGGGGGTGGCGGACTGTAGAGGTCTTCCTCTCTCGTTTCGCTGACTAAGATACTATGATGGTTGTGGCTGAGTCAAGCATAAGGCAGGTATATTCAAGCCTACCGATTTTTCTGAATATTCCAGTAATAACCGCCACCAGGACCCAACTGTCCCCAGCTGCTGACATGCAAGTGTGTGCTGAGTTACACCCCCACTAGGATAGCCTAAGTGTCCAGACCTTCAACTATATCAGACTGATAGGAAAAGAGAGAAAATCACACAGACCCCCAGGTACCAGAGAGCATATGCTGATATACAGGGAGCAATCAAAATACCCACTGGCCTTTCCTGTAATTCCAAGGTCAGCGGATACAGACTGCAAAACACGCACACACAAAAAAAGTAAACTCGGTGTCTGTTGGGGGGGTTCGTGTCTCGGCTGTACACAATAACCTCTGCACGTGAGGCAATACAATCGCACAACGCAAAATCGTCGACAACCAGCTCAAGAGCAGTTGGGACTAAACAAAAGTACATGTCTAATTTTAGGAAATTCTGTCCCTTCAGGGCATTTCTTTCCCTGCTGTATAACTAACCCACACAGAAGCATGGGCTTCCTGAAATTTTATTTTGCTTGTTTCATAGTTTTTTTTCTGTAATTTGCTGCAAGTCTGCTATTGTTATCAGCCAGAGAGGTGGCCATGGCAACCGAGGGTGTTCCGGCAGTGGGGGGGTTAGGGGTGAGGCACTTCCTGTTCAGTGGTTTGGTGTTCGTGGTTGAGAGAAAAAGAGGAAAAAAAAAATATACATGCACATATACATATACAGTATTTATATGACAAATAAAAGAAGCTGATGGCTGCACAGATATTAAACAGATTTATGAGTTTTTAGTGAGGGTTAATGAGCTTTCATGCTGTGGTCTGTATGCTACTGCACACTCTGGGACTGTACTGTATTGTAGGCCCAGTGTGACTGGACTGTACTGTACTGTGCTCTGTGTAACCCCTGCTCTCTGCATCCCCCTGCAGGGCTGTCGGAGGAGTGCAAGGTTCAGACACCCGCCTTTACAGACGCTGTGCGGCTCTACCGGCAGGCCAAGGACCAGTATGGCACGTGGGATATGATGTGTGGAGATGCCACACAGGTAAGGGCCGTAGCTGGCTGACAGATGGAAATCGGACAGAACACAGACGGCCACACACACATAGGCACACAATCACAGCTACGCACACTCGGGCAGAGTAACCGGACGCGTGTCTCAGTGGAGCTCCTGTGTTGAGCCGTGGCGAGGTCCGCTGTACCGGCCTCTCCTCCTGCTGAGTTCAGCTGCCACGGTGACCGCAGCGAGTGCGATCCATCACAGGGTGAGGCTTTGCAGAACTAGACTTATTGTTTTGGTGTTCTTCCACCCGTTGGTCACCTGAGCCTGAAGAGGACTCAGACATGCAGTCGCCGGCCTGTGGCTTTCGACAGGTTTCTCATGTGTGCTTTAGGGAAACTATGATTCAGACAATGACTCTGCGTTTCACTTCCTGGTTGAAGGAATCCTGCCGGCTCGGGACCCCATTTGTGCTACCTGTTGGTTTACATGAGGGGGAGAGGCAGAGCGAGGTGGTGAGGGTAGCGTGGTGAGCCTCGGGACATGAGAGAGAATACACATTCATGTGTAGTGCACTGAGATTTATATTCATATTAAAATGCAGTAAGAAAAGCCCAACTGCTTTTGTGAAAAGATAAAATGCCTGCACTCAAACTCACTCACACGTGTGCAGTTTCCAAATAGAGGAATCCTCTCTCCCTCTCCCTCTCTGTGTACCTGTGTGTTGTGAAGTGCTGTGTCCGACAGCAGTGGCAGTGTAGTGACACATGCAGTCTCTCAGTGGGCTGTGGGTGCTCTGCCATGCCCAGCTCAGCCTGGCGCAGGGAGCCAGGGTGTTCTAGAACGCTACTGGTATGACGACAGACCTTCCGTCCTCCTGCACTCCGGGGATGCTTAGAAATAAAACTTAAACATGGTAAATCGAGAGAAATAGAGACATTACACTGAAGCATTTCAATCACTTGGACTGAAAATTGACACTCTGGGAAGTGTTATTTGACCGTTTCCTAATGAGCAGAAAAAAACAGGTGCTAACAAAGTCTTCTCAATGCAGCCCATTGTATCTCACTGGCCAGTGTTGAGGGGGGGAGTGTTTAAGTTGTGTGTGTGGGAGAGTGAGTGCAGGCAGTGATGCGAGGCTGACAGGTATCAGTGGAATGTGGAATGCACAACTCTGACCTCTGCGCATTCCGGTTCTTGGCGTGCCGTTCCAAAAACATAGTCAATCTGCAGGCGCCATTTCATACCTGCGTGATCCCAGAGCTGCGCTGCTCTGCGCTGCTGTTAACCCCCTGCATTCGCCGCAGCATTGGGACCAGAGACAACCCAGCACCTAGCTATTCACAATGATATTATAGAATGCAGTGCAGTATTCTTTTAAAGCTAGCAAACGGTGCGGAAGGTAAATGACTGAAGTGAAATGGCGAGATGAGCTGGTATCGCCAGTATTCAGGGGGTGAGCAGGGCAGCTCTCTTTTGCGTTAAAGAGGAAGGGGGGGCAGAGAAAGAAAAGAAAAATCCCTATAGTTATAGTACATTAGCTCATTCTCCTGAAATAGGCCTTGTGACTCATCAGTCATGCCATCTCAGAGTGACCTCATGGTTGGGGTTGCTAGATGGTGAGGGAGGGTGGGGGGTTTTGTGGTTGTGTGCACGGGATGTTGAGACTCAGGGAAGAGGGAAGTGCTGAGGTCAGAGCTGTGTGCTGCACTTTTTAAATAACTAAATTTAAAGGAATAAATGAATCTGTGGCAGTGATTGGTGAACAGCACTGTGCCCAGTCAAACCCACAGGGACATGCCAGCGCTAGTACGGCCTGGCACAGCTCTGTGTGGTTCTGAACACTGTAAGGCACACTGTGGATATCAGTCGAGAGTTACACTGCCGAGCGAGAGAGAGCAAGCGAGAGAGCAAGCGAGAGAGCAAGCGAGAGAGCAAGCGAGAGAGCAAGCGAGAGAGCAAGCGAGAGAGCGAGAGAGACTGACTTCTCTCAGCCTTGCCAGTGACCCTAACAAACCTAGATAACCATGCGAACAGCTAACTCTCTGACCAACTAAACCACTTTGTCAGTCTGTGGTGCCCGCCCTCTCTGCCAGGGCTGGGTGGATCTGCGTGGGTCTGTCCTGCTCTTACTGGGTGGGAGCAGGAGAGCTGAGGTCCTGTGTGCGAGGGGGTGACTATGGTGACCGCAAGGCTGTCATTGTGAACCTGTCCGGACAGGAGGTCCGTTTGAAGCACAGGACTTCACTTTTAATAGACGTGCGGTGTGGTGTGATACTGTGTGGTAGAGGAGGTTGTGTAAGGCCTAGGGCGTATTGGCGTCCTTTCACTGATGAAGCTGTGTCATGAGACTCCTCAGGTCATGGGTGTTTATTTATTTAGGTTTTTGCTGTACTGAGTTCTCCACACAGGTTGTGCAAACATCCTGCTTCAGTGTGTGTGTGTGTGTGTGTGTGTTGTATGTCCGTGTGTATTAATATGTTACTGTCAGAGCCTCTGTAAATGCAATCATGTGAGAGTGTTTAGTCCTGGAATAGGCGCACTTTTAAAACCAGTACAATGTGCAGTAAACCAGTACTGTGGGTAGGGGTGTCGTTTGTTACAGTTCATTCTGCATTAGGGCTAATATAACCTCTCCTGGTCTCTTCTCCACTTCTCTCCAGCCCTCACTGTCAATACTGCAGCTAATGAGCTGGGGATGGAAAACTGAACAGCTGACAAATCAAATAATAAAAAACACACATGCATACATATATAGAACAGCATAGGTGCCTATAGGAACAGCCTGCACAACCACTTCTCAAATCTCATTGAGAGATGGAGGGAGAGCAGGGGGAGGGATGTCCTCTGACTGTGGGTCACTGGGCAGGCATTCTTTGTAAACAGTCACTTTCATTCTCACACATGCGCTCACTTGTGCTCGCTCACTCTTTCTCTCCAACAATGGCAAGACTTTGCCCTCCTCCAAAAGAACCAACCAATGTGTGTGTCTGTGCCCCCTGGCAGTGGCTGCATGTGTTCAGTGTCTGTGTCCCACTTATGTCCACAGATTCTAGCCAACCTAGTGATGGAGGATCTGCAGCCCGAGCTGAGAGGCCTGATTGGCCCCAGGCTGAAGGGCAAGAGCACAGAGAGGCAGAGGAACTGGATGCTGGCAAGTGGACACAACCCTCCCTTTCTCTGTGTCTCTCTGCTTCTCTCCCACCCTTTTCCCTCGATCTCTCAAATCAAATTAAAATTCAAATGAGCTTCATAGGCATGCCCGGAATGCTCCAGTATAGCCAAAGCTTTCAAAATGCATTACTGCACAGGAGTGAGGCTATAAAATAATCTATAAATAAGGATGGAAAACACTGAATTAAACCATAAAACATCTATCCCTCTCAGTTCCCAACTGAACCATTAGCGTCTCCCCACTTTTGCTAATGAATATAAACGAGAAAAACAAAGTTTGAAGTCAAAAATCTCTCCTGGCTGTATTACACAACTCTTTTACTGACCCTCTCTCCCTGCAGATCTCTGATGCAGTGTACTCTATGGTGCAGAATCAGGCGAATGCTCAGTACACCGCGGTGCTGCAGCTGTGCGAGGCAGAGCGCCCCCCGCTGGAGGCCTCCATCCGCACAGACATGGACCAGATCATCACCTCCAAGGAGCATGTGGCCAACAAGATCCGGGGTACCTGCCCCCTACCGCCTGCCATGGCAGACTGCTTGTAGTCTCCTTCTGTCCCTTTCTGTGCACCACACTAACACATGCATTTACTCAAACTCACGAGCGAGGACATGGCAGCCTTTTTAGGTAAAAAAAATGAAATAAAATAAAATATGCACAGGTTTGAGAAATAAGGGAAAGAGGGGGTGGTAAAGCTTCTACAGAAGTCACATACTTTGTCATGGCATTTGGCCAGTGAGATCGAACATGCTCCACCTGTCCTTCGTCTCGTCTCCTGCGGCACTCGAGGAGACTTGGTTTCGGACCATCAGGGGATTTATACGTGTGAGTGTTACCATGCGTTTGTCCTTCTTTGTTTTCACTGCCAGCAGGAATGCAGAAGAGCTGCATTCCCCCTCACAGACATGTGGGTGCCGGCTGTGTGATGTCATTGATTAGCTCCGCCCATGCCCCGCCCCACCTCACCCATGCTCCTGGGACGAAATGAGTTAACTTAAACTTAAAAGCCATCGGAGCTGTACTTCTGACAAATAAATGGGACTTCCTTTAGTATAGGATGCCCGTCTCTCCATCCCGGTTTCTTCGTCCTCGTCTCTCGCCCCGATCACCCGCTGTGTGACCGTGCGTCTTTCTCTGCCTGACGGTGTCCCTCTGTCCTTGTGTCCCTGCAGCCCTGGTGCTGCCGCGGGCCGAGCAGCTGCTGAAGCTCAGTGTGCAGCCATATGTGTCGTCCATCCTGGATGCGCTGATGGAGCCCACGAGCCGGGGCTTCGCCGAGGTCAGGGACGTCTTCTTCAGGGAGCTGGTGGACATGAGCAAGAACGTGCTGAACGACGGCAGCCGGGAGAAGCTGGGGGAGGTGAGTGGGGAGAGGGAACTTTGGTCTCTGTTCTTGTAGACTGCCTCTCTTGCTCCTTCCATCTCTCTCTCTTTCTCCTCTCTGCATTTTCCCCAACCTCCCCCTCTTCCCATCAGGGCTCATCCTATGTCTTTCTAACCCTCTCCCTCCCTCTGTCCAGCACATGGAGAAGGCGTCCATGCTGGCGTTCCACCCGGTGAAGATGCAGAGCTGCTATGAGAAAATGGAGGAGCTGAAGTTGGAGGGGCTGCAGCAGCGCTTCGATGTGTCCAGCCCCTCAGTGTTCATGCAGAGAGCCCAGATCCTCATGAGAGAGGTGAACCTTGAACCCTGAACCCCCGTGAACCCAAGTCCATGACTGGCAAAAGAGTTCAGCACAGCAGGGTCTGCAGCCCTGGATTGAAACTGCAGTAGAATCATCCTCCCTCTTGGAGAGTCTAATATGAGGACGTGTTGCTGTTTGCCTTTGGAAACTGCAGGGCTGCGCAGGTCAGGGGCTGCGGGTCGTGGGGAGGTTAAGACACCCTGACGGTGGTAAAGGTCTGAGATGTGTAATGCAGACTCGCCTTTGGGCCGCAGAGGGAACTGGCTGATGAGAGCGGGGGGGGCAGGACTTGGCAGGCCCGTCTTACCCTGCCCTACACTGAACTGCACTGTACTGCATCTACACAGCCTGGTTACAGTCTATAAGAAAAGCACTATCGCCCTCTTGTGGCGGATTGTGGTAATGATCTCTCAGGGCATTTGTAATAACTTTGCGATACCTCTCTGTCTGTCCACAGCAAATGGACAATGCCATGTACACCTTCGAGCAGCTGCTGCACCAGAGCCTGGAGAGCCAGGGGGGGGAGGAACTGTGCAAGAGCATCCAGCGCTGCCAGGAGAGAGTCCTCAAGGTGAGGGGCTGTAGAGTGTGCTGGGGTATAGATAGGAAAGGTTTCTGCAAAAGTATTGATGTATTTTTTGTATTCCTTGTTATTCATTATTTTTCCCATCTTTTCCCCTCTCCCTCTCAATGGCAGAAATATGACTATGACAGCAGCACTGTGCGCAAGAAGTTCTTCAGAGAGGCTTTGCTGCAGATCATCATCCCCTACATGCTGAAGCAGCTCTCCCCCACCTGCAAGCCTGTAAGAGCGACAGAGAAACACTGTTTTCAAATGTTGGGCTGAACTCCCTATAATGAATGAACCATTCTTTGTATTTATCAACAGCTGCCTTTACTCGGTAATCACAACAATCCTCTCTCCCCTCCTCCTCCCTCCAGGATTTCGCTCACTTCCAGGAGCTGATTTTCGAGGACTTCTCTAAGTATATCCTGCTGGAGAACATTTTTGAGGAGGTGGTGCTGCAGTCTGTGATGAAGGACATTATGCAGGGTGAGTGAGAGAGCAAGCGATTTGATTGGCACCTATAGCTGCCCAGCTCTGTCTGTCTCTCTCTTTCTCCAGTAGCAGGGCTGTGTACTGCTGGTTGATTTGTAACTGTCTCTCTCCTCTCACCTCTCTCCCTACAGCGGTGAAGGAGGCGGCAGTGCAGAGGAGGCACAACTTGTATCGCGACAGCATCGTCCTGACCAACAGTGACCCCAACCTGCACCTGCTGGCCGAGGGGTCGTCCATCGACTGGGGGGCGGAGTTCGCGGCGGAAGAGGAGGCGGCGGGGCATGGCAGCGAACATGGCCGCAGGAGGCGTGGCAAGCAGGTGGTGTCCATGATCCAGCTGGAGGGTACTGGGCTGCCCAATGAGTCCTGCATGGAGGTGCCCGGGGTGGAGGGCATCCCGGAGGAGCAGGAAATGGGGCCACAGAGTGGAGGTGGGGTTCCAAGCGAGGACACCGAGCACCCCAAGTCCCCCGACTGTCTGCACGAGATCCGCAACCTCATCAGCCCTAAAGTGGAGGTACAGGTGTCCTTGCTGAGCGCTGACGTCCCTCATCTCGCCAATGGAAACCTGCTGCAGGAAGCCACGGATGGCGCCGTGCCGCCCACCAAGTCCCCAGTCCAGAAAGTGGCAAAGACCGAACCACTGGTGAAGGAGGTGGTGCAGGAAGTGGCCCAGAGCATACCATCTGCAGAGAGTGTGGCACAGGAGCATGAGGCAACAGTACCACCCAGTCAGGAACAAGAACAACAGCAACAGGAGAAAGAGAGGGAGAGAGAGGAGTCCGCTGAGGTGTTGGTAGACTCCCCTGCCGAGTTGTCACAGCCTGCCCCTGCCGATTCCAGCTCCTCCCACCATCACCACGATGACAGCGAATTCCAGTCCCCCGCCAGCGTGGAGGTGGAGGAACAGGCTCAGACAGTCAGCAAAGCCCCTCAGGGGGCGGGAGATACCATTGTGGACCCAGCCAATGTGGAAGTGACACTGGAGCCCAAGGAAGTGGAGACCGGAGCGGAGGATTCTGGGAAAGGGAGTCCGCCGGAGTGCGAGCCAGTGCAGCCAACCACCATTTAAGACGAGCAACATTAACGAGAGGAAAGGATAACAGACGAAGAAATGGAGGAATAAAACAATTAAATGCTTTATTTTTTTGTTTAGATTTTTTTAAGGCAAATGAGCAGGAAAGAAAGGAAAAGAGGAAAGGTTTATTCTATTTTTTATGCATTTTTATTAATCGCAGAGTGACGTTCTGGAGGGTCAACTTACAGATGGATGAATTGGTTTCCGTTTCCGTTTTTCTCGTTAGGTTTTTTTTTCCTTCCTCTTTTTTTAATCATTATAATTATTTTATTAACAGAAATCACTTTGACCCTTGCTTCAGTGCAGCAGGATCCACTCTCCTATTCTCCTAGGCTCCCCCGGGGGGGGTTTGTGTAAGCAGAGCTGACTTGAGGAGAGGAAGTTTTACTTTTTTTTTTTTTTTTTTTCTTTTATAGCACTATACACTATATACCCCTCGATCTTTTCTCCTGCTGTTCAGGGTGATGCGAGTGGCAGAGCCCGCCTGGCCGATACCAGCAGACCAGGAATGCATTGCAGTGCAGTGGAGTGTGACCAGAGAGAGAGACTAATATGGACAACACACAGGTCACCTTCCTCCTTTCTCCCTCTCTTGCTCCTGTTTCTCCTACCTTGCCTGTTGTCACTCAGCTGGAATGGGACACTATCAGGAAGAGATGTGTGCGTGAGTCCTGCGAGGGGGGCTTTCCTGCCTCCTGCTGGGTGGTGGCACTGGGTGGTCGCTGCCTGCCTGTCCCAGCAGCTGTGCTCCAGAGGACACTGTTCCGATGTAAGATGATTATTTTAACCCCAACCTGTCTGTCTGCCTGCCTGCCTGGTTGCTCTGTCTGCCAAACGACGCTCCCAGGCGGGGGAGAGGCGTGCAGGAGCCTGTCCGCACACCGGCGGTGACTCGGGCCACCAGGGGTGCAGAAGGAGAAGCAAAATGAATAGTTTCAATTTTTTTTTTTTCTTTTAAGAAAATGGATCTGTCTATACTGTAACAGTCAGTAGGATTATAGTTGGGAGGGTAACTGTGCACCATGACAACTGACTCCACGGCCCCTCCGATGCACTAACACGGCGGGGCGCAGCAGGGTTAGGGGAGTGCCGGTGGACCCTGGGGGAGTGTAACACTAACACGCTATAGTGCATGTGGTGTCACTGTGTAATGGAACCTGTCACTGGTGAAATGCTACGTGTACCTTGGGAGACCGGGCTCGGTTACCCAAATGATTACAGAATAGACTGGGTGGGGGGGTGGAAGAAGGAGATTGTCTCCTCCTGTTATGATGATGATGATGATGCCAAGGCCCGGGCAGTGGGGATCCTCGGTGTGTCCGTGCAGCCGAGAGCTGGAGGAGCGTGTGCTGGGCTGTGTGCTGGGCTGATGCATTCACATCTCTGCCAACAGAGGGCCTTTTGCTTTTTTTCTTTTTCAACTTGGTGTACAGTGTTTACCCACCATGGGAGTTTTTTTTTTTTTTTTTGGGGGGGTCCCCAACCCCTCTCAAACCCTCAGACGTTGTGTAAATTTATGAAGCAAGATTGCAAAAACCTTTTTTGTGCTGATTTTTTGCAGACGTATATTTACATCTTAGCTTTGCTCACTTGAATCACTTGGTGGGAGGTGGGGGGTCTGTTTATCAACAGCTAGATCAAGGATTAAAAACACTAGTGACCAGGGCACCTCCTAGACCAGAAACCAGGCATCTGTTTGCACAAAACATGTTCACCCTTCAGTATATTAATGACCAACCACTTGTGGTGTGGGGGTTTAAGGATTTCATCACATTAAGCTGGTATCTTCTATCACTCTTACAAAGAACACTTGGGGAGAGGCACACGGAATATGTAAATTAAGGGGATTTCAATGCAACTGACCGATTTCATCCGTGCTCACTCTTCCTGCAGATTTCACACTAACGCACTCTGAGAGCTTCACCATTCCTGCTTCTTAAAAGCCTTATGTATGTGGGCTATTGATTCCCAGGTGCTACCCGGGGATGCGAGTCGCCCACGATCTGCTCCTCACAGGGCTGCTGGGTTTTGATGGGACAGTTCAAAACTAATTTTTAAATTTGTATTTTAAAAAGATCAATTGATATTTGTGTGTTCATGTGCATTGATGCATATCATTTTTTTCCTTGTTCTTTTCCTTCCTGAGAAACTGTCTAATAGGGACCAGTGGCTCTAGAATTGCTCCATGACTTTCTGTTCTGGGGGGAAAAAAAACATACCAATCCAACAATCGTGTGGCGCCGATGTGTTAGGTGTCCTGGGAATCTGTCTGCCATGCTCTCCTGCAGTCCAGTGAGCAGTGTAGCCCAGCTTGACTAACAGGCTGTGCAATGGTACCTGGTGCTGTGCATTCTGGGACAGCATTGCTTGAACAGTCTGCCGATCTGCCAGCGTGCAAGTGTGAAGCCCTGCTGTAGCTTTCGGTTGGTCAGGTGTGGTCGGTCGTTTGTTTGCGCTAGTTTGACCAAACCCCCCCCCTCCCCCCTTTTTCTCATAGGCAGCGATTGGGAGTGGTAGGGATTTGGGTCTTTGTTAGTTGGTAGCCACAGTTTGTGTTCTTATGAAGAGGGTATCATGACAGGTTCATTAGAAAGTCAGGTGGTAAGTGTCCTGTCGTCAGTGCACAGTTCCTTGATGCTGTAGTTTTTTTTTTTTTACAGACTGGTGGGCAGAGAGAGAGCGAGGGAGGTGTGTCAGTCAGTGGGTTTTAAGGGTGTTGCAGCTTTGTAGAGTGTGGGTGTCCCATTTGGTGAGCAGCTGGTACATTGATCCTGATGAGGCTCCCGGATACACTCTGTGCTGCAGCGCCTCTGGCAGCGACCGTGATGGTGACAGTGGCACAGCTCGCACCTATCTGAGCCTGCCTTTATCTGTGCTTCTGGGTAACAGGGGTGGCTTTGTGTAGAAATTAAAGTTTTGCAAATGTGTGGTTTTGTTTGTTTTGGAGCCCAGAGATCCTGATTATCCTTCACACGCAGATTGCCTTCCAAATTCGGCCTGGCCAGGTCTTCAGATAGAACTGTATAGAAGCCCTCGACAGTTTCCAATTTCGAAATACTGAAATCTGAAATACGGTGTCTGAAGCAGCGTGATGTGTGGGCCTCGCAGTGCAGGCCCGAGGACAGAGTGGGGGAAGGGTCTTTCATGGAAGGAATGGGGCCTGAGAGTGTTTATCACGATTAGGACGATTGTTGTTATCGTCCACTAAAATTAAAACCACAGCCTGAGTGGAGTGGCTCAGGGTTCAGAGTGCTGGCTAGTGAAGGACAGACAGGGAAAGGTGTCCATAGAGCTTAATTGAAATGCTGAGTAATTGAGTCCCGTTTTCTCAGCCTTCTCATCTGGCTGTGTTGGTTGTCCTGAGCGGTAGGGCAGTGCTGTATCTGTGGAGCATTATCGGCAAGGACCAGCATGCAGTGCGCTACACAGTATACCTGGTTCTCTATACAGTCCTCAGTGTGTGCCCGTGTTATGCCTGTGAATATCATGCAATTGCTGATCTCGCACACGGGCCAGATTCCAGTGCTTTATTGTGAGAAGAGACCATGTACAGAAAATGTGGGGTGGGGGGTGGAGAGGAGCACTTCTAGAGCAACTGACGCACTCAAACCTTGGCTTTTCTGTTTCTGTCCCTTACCGCCTCCGCAGCTGCTCCGTGGCCCTGGTTCTGTTCCGTACGCCAGCCTCCCTGCAGGTTGTCATTGTAGTCTGTTACCTTTATTTATTACAGTGTAATTCCATGCTACAATTAGCATTCCTGCATTTTCTGCACTGTCATTCTTTTCCCTATATATATATTTTTTTATTTTTGGAGATTTTTTTTTTTTTCTTTGAGTGCTCAAGTTCCCCTTGAAAATACTTTATTAAATATGCTACACAAATATACTTATAAATAATAAATTGTTATGGATTAAATGAAGTTGGTTGGTGTTATGTAATTATTATAATCATTATTTATAATTAATTGCTGGAACTCTTTATTGTTGTGTTGGCAAGTAGGTCAAAATAAATGTGATCTAATCGGGGCTAAAGTATTCAATCCAACTGCAATGAACCAGTGCAGACTAGTGGCTGCCTGATATTAAGTCTCTGCTTGGGTGGGGGGGCGATTGTCAGGTCTCAAAAGACAAGTTTCACTCCAGTCACATTGAAATGTAAAAATTTATTCAAAATAAAATCATTGAAGCTGTTTGTGGCTAGTGTGCAGCTTCAGGGACAGAGAGAACCACACAGCCCCCCCGGAGGAGGATAAACATTATGTAAAGATGCTGCTGCAAGCACTCCTGCAGATTCTCCACTCCCCCTCCCCCTGTGTTTCTTCAAAACATTTTATAGATCCACATGATTTATATTGCACATCAATGCAAGTAGTAAAAAAAAAACAAAAAAACAAAAAAATCTTGACCTTGAGGGTGGTAACTGATTCATAAGGCACAGAGAGGCTGAGGACAGTCAAACAGCTCATTTCTGTGCCCCCCCACCCCCAGCTCCCAAACTGTCTACTTCATAGTTCACAGTAGCCAGTAATTTTACTCCGGCCAAACTGAGCTGAGCCTTATAATCTGGGAAAAGCACATGTAATCACTTCAGAGAGGTTCAAAGTACAAAGCAGGTTTAAGAAAGGAAGAAAAAATAACAATACACACCCTTCTAAAGAAACGGATGCTATGGTAAAAAAAAAAAGAAAATGTACCTGTATAACTTTTTTAAACGTCATGGTCTGTTTTGCCACTACGATGACCAGGGCTGGAGGGCCTGTTTTTGCAGTCGCCCAGACAGCCGCAAATCAGACCAGTCCTTCATCTCGCCCTGACCTCAACGCTGGACGCCTGGGCCTCGGGGAACCACATGACCACAAAAGTACTGGTCAGGCAGCACTTACAGGGATCTGCGGGCAGCAAACAGACGTGACGCTCTGGTCTAATTACGGCATGGGCTCGCGGCTATGTCACCGTCCCGGGGTGGGAAGATGACTCGCAGACCACGTAGTTGGGGTTTGTGTTACACGCACATTCACACTCAAACTCTCACACTGACACTCGCATGTCACACACCTGCAGGTTTGTTTATATTTAGATTGGCTGAACTATTTTCTTTCCTGGCAGCTTTGCAAGAGGCAGGGAAGTGGCTGAAGATGATGGGGTGGGGGGGGATGGGTTATTAGGTAAGGGAGTTGTTTACCCACACCCACACATTAGTTCATTGAAAAAAGAGGAAGAGCAGGGTGTGCTAACACACACACCCTATTGCTTGGCTTAAATTCTGCATGTTTGTTTCGCCTGTGGAGTCTAACCTGACACCCCGCTGTGCCTTGCCTTGTCAATCAGTATGACGTGGCGCACAGAGATTCTGCAGAAAAAGGACAGGGAGAGACCTTTTCCAGCCTCCTACTGGTACAAGAGGCTGTCTGTCCAGCAGAAAGAGAGAGAGAGACACGCACAGGGTAAGACGCAGAGACAGGGAATCCAAAAGCCTTCTTGTAGTGTATTCAAAATTCTTCTCTCTCTCTATACCTCCGCCTCAGGGCAGACGCAGGAGGGGGAAGGCCACGAAGTAGCCGAGCCCAGAGCCCACGATGACGCCCAGGAAGATCCATACGTTGTATGACATCACGCACAGCATCAGCATGTAGCCCAGAGTGACCTGCACCACGTGGACCGCCGCCTGCAGGGAGTACAGCAGCACCCACCTGCAGCACAGACAGACGCACAGATGTGCACACAGCATTCTGTTACTGACAGACTCGCCTGTAATGCAGTACTGCACTCGATTTTCCTGCACTACACCACACTGTACAGTCTTGTTCTGCACTGGATTGGAGCCTACTTGTACTATATTACACTGCCCTGTGTTATACTGACCTGTACTTGTGTCCGGCGGGAGGCAGGGAGGTCTCGGAGGTGGCCTGGGTGAGGGCGGTGTTGCTGCCCTGGGGCGAGGCCGGGTTGCTAGCCAGGGACCTCTCCATCAACCACAGCTTCCACACCTTCAGCAGCTCGTACAGCACTGTGAAGAGCAGCACCACGAACACTGACAGCAGCATGCCTGGGAAAACGCAGACAACATAGAGATGCACACACCGAAAGGGATAAAAACAACACAGAGACATGCACACAAAGAGACGGATCTATCAGTCTGTACAACATCAGCACAGTAACACCAATAACAGGAGCTGGCTTCCTCGCTGAACTGTGTGCGAGTTAGGATTGCGCAGGTTTCACAATAGAGGAAGAACCGAACTGACACACTGCTCTGCCTCTGGGGGGCGGGAGGGGGTGCTGCATGTGACTGGCTGACATCCTTCTTAAACAGTGGCATGCTGCTCCTTGTGATTTTAGATGGCTTCTGTAGGCAGAAGGCAGTCCTTCCCCTCTCAGTGTTAATATATAAATTTCTCCTTTTAATTTGCATGTAGGGCCTCTGTTCTCTCCCCCACCCCCCCAGGCCACAGTGTCTGTTCTAGCACCCACAGCCCCACCCCCACAGCTGAGCTCTTAATTGGCTTAACTGAGGCCTTTAATTGAAGCAAAGTGATGTCTTAAACAGACTAAAGTACATTTCCTGCTCTTGGTTAAAAAGTGTAAGAGGAGGGATATTATGATCTATAACATTTCACAAGTAACCTGAAATCTGAACTGTCCAGTGTGTAATAGGTGGCAGGGTCCATCTCTCTCTCTGTCTCTGTCCCTGTCCCTGTCCGGCTGCTGTGTAATTCGCACAGGAGGGAAAAGGGTCGTACCTCCAGGCCCGTGGACATTCCAAAAATCAAACAGCAGCGTCACGCTACTGGAATCCTCGAAATGCATCTGAAAAACAGATGAGCACAAAGGGAGAGAGACAGAGAGACGTAGTCAGAAACGGAACCAGACTGGAGTCAGGGTCACATGCGCTAGTGCTCCAGGCCGTATCGACACCCAACAAAACTAAACTAAACGAACAAACTAAAAATAATAATGCATTATACTCACACACGCTCTCTTGCTCTCACTCACACACACTCTCTCTCACTCAAAACATGCAGGAAACCAAACCCTGCCAAGAAACAATTACAGACGCATGTTTTAACCCTGTTGGCCACAAGATTGGTTAATATCTGTGCACGTGTATGAAAGAGTGTTAAGACAGTGTCTGTGTTTGTGTGCATGCGTGTGTGAGAGCGTGCAAGTGAGCGACTGCGTGCGCGTCTGTGTGCAGGTGCATCTCTGTGTCTGGGTGTATGTGTGTGCTGCTCTCTCCACCCCTCACCCCTGAATGCCATGAAAACCAAACAGCAGTTCTCTGGAGCTCTTTGAGATCATTGGCGATCGCTTGTGCTTTACTGTGCAAGCCCCTGGTGCTTTTTCCTTGCAAACGGGGTTCTGTTTGTCTAGAGGGAGGCAGCGGCACTGTGGGCCTGTCAGGTTTCCAATTGGGAGGCAGGCCAGCACAGGTGTGAGCGGCTGAGCCACAGAGGGAGGGAGGCAACAGTGTAGGGTGGCCTGAAGCTAGCAGCCCAGTCCTTATGCTGCCTGTAGGAAGAGTCCAAGTTGTGTGTCACAGTCTCCGTCTACTACAGCAGGGGCTCACAGCCCTGGTCCTGGGGTAGATGCTTGGCTGCTGATTTTGTCTCAAAATGAGCTCAATTAGTTAACTGAACTAATCAGAGCTTCTTAAAATTTAAATTCAATTATATATATGAATTCTCCAGTGTTTTTGTAAGCAAGGCTTGACTAGTATAATCACAACGAAGTGATGAAGACAGTGTTCCTCAGGTCTGGTCCTGGACAGCTATGGTTTTAGTACAGTATAGACCTGTACTGTTTCTTCTGTGGCTTAATTGAACCCGTTATTTAAATGATTGGTCTAAATTGCAGCACTGCTTGTCTTTCCAGGACCAGGGTGGGGTTCAGCACTGGATTGAATCGGACCAGACTAGCATGTATGTTGTCCTTTGGATGCCATGTCAGAACAACATTCTGTTGTACAGTCAGTGACTCTGCAGCAGAAGCCATGGTTGATCCCATAGCCACCCTCTATAGTCCCTTATTAAAATATCAGCTCTGAGTTCAATGCTACCAATACACATGAATTGCTTTGTTAGTCTTTGTTTGAATAATCTAGATAATAGGGTTTGTGATTTCAAAATGTCATGGTGTAACGAAGTCTAGAATTTGTTTTCCCACTCCCAAAATAACCACTCGATGAGGAATCAACCACATTATGTTTGCTGTACACAAGATAAGCCTGAACCAACATAGTTTCAGGTCACGTCAACATTCTGTACCTTTTGCAGTTGTGTACAGTGTAACCTAGACTGATAATATTGTATTTCATAACAGATACAATTGATACAATACATCACATTATATTTACATGCTGCTGGGTTTCTCACTTGAGCAATCTAGGTACAGTATCTTTCTCAAAAGGTACACCAGCTGTGCCCCCCACTCTAGAGTCCAGAGCCCTGACCACTACTCCGCACTGCTGTCCGTCAGGGTCTGACAAAGTCTAGTATTTTTCCCCCCACTTCCAATAATCACACAACGAGAAAACAGCCATGTTGTGTTTGCTGTACATACGACAAGCCTAAACTAACATGGTTTCAGGTCACATGGCAGTGCTGCTGCATTTACTTACAGTACAGAGCTGGCTAACCGTGCAAAATAAAGATTGTGAATACGCTGCAATACAGCAGAGTATATATGCACGTAAAGTCTTATTATTGTTATTATTAATAGCATTTCGTTTCTTAGTAATGCAATAACAAAACTCCCATGTAACTTTTATTGTCACACTTTAGCTCAGCTGCTACAGAAAGAGTCTAAAGTGACTCACATTCAACAAGTCAGGAAACAGCAGATGCAAAAGTCACAGGACGGTGTTGATTATTAATCGCAGTGCTGAAATACCCCCTGACTGAGGGCGGTAGCACGACTGGACTCAAACATGGGGGTCGTTTCTCTTCGCATTTTGGTCACTTACAAGCCAATATGTGAGGTCTTTTGCAGCAGAAAAAATATATGCATAAGTGCAGTGAGGTATATGCGCCCCCCCCCCCCCCACACACACACACACACACACACACACAAACGCTGTAACGCACCAGTTCTGGCCAGTTCCTATTAAATACAGCATGACCACCGCTTTTCATTCCCCTTCCTCTCTGTGAATTATTGTGCACTTTTCACACCCTAAACATACAACACCCTTAGCCGACCCTGTGAACAACGCTGGCAAACAGCTGACGGCACATGCATGGGTCTGTCACACTGGGAGCTGCAACGTTACAGCCGAGGACATAAATAAGAGACACAGAGGACTCACTGGCATCATCGTTATTCTTATCTTCTCGTTTTTCCCAGAGACGAAATCGACCGCGCATGGGGCAGCTGGAGGGGCTCGTCCTGCAATGCACGGCGCTCCGGGGTGGCTCTCAACTTTCTCCCGTCCAGCAATCTGGAGGACGGAGTAGGTCTGTGATCACATGACGCTTTGATGTTTACAGAGTGTGTCGCAAAGCTATCTGGGAAATGTAGTTGTAGATGTCATTTGTGTGTGTGTGTGTGTGTGTGTGGTTTTGTTTCTATTCTGTACTTACTCGCCAGATGTTTGTTTTTCTTCTACTAAATAAATCCCCACCCTGACCTCCAGGCCGAGTCTCCCACCTTGTGTGTTCATTTCTTAAAATATGCCGCTGCCTGATTTGCATTTAGCATTAACAAACATTTTAAAACATGCAATATATTATTCCTGCGCAGTTGTTTGATGTGTATTGCCTTGCATTATTTTTAGACAATTTCGGAAAACGTGAATGACAGGTTGAGCAAGAAAATTAAATACAGCACCGGGGCCGGGGGGGAGTGAGCTGTGAGTGGATGACGACTACAGCGCCCAGCATGCACCGCTCTCTCAACGAAGTTCCCGTATGTAGGAAGTTGCCCAGCGCTGATGAACTACACGTCCATTTCTTCCGAGTGGAGCCAGTGTGTTCCTGTACAGGGGGACACGGGGGGTGGGGGGTTGTTGTTGTTGTTCTTCTTCTTCTTCTTCTTGGAGTTGGATCCCAGCTGGAGGGTGGTGGGGGGAATCGGGGGCTCGGCTGAGGTGCTCGGGGAGAGAGGAGAGGATGCTGACATTATTGCTGGCCAGACTGGGTCCTCTGTGCTGTGCAATGTTGGGAAGTTGATAATGGAGTTTGGAGGCAGTTCAGTCCTGGGATCCCTGGTAGTTGCAGACCTGATACATATAGCAGGCGGGTATATCCCGAAACTGCCCGGTGGACTGCAACGTGTACGGGCGAGCTCGCCGCGGTGTCCGTGAGTCTGGAGGGGGACGCGTTGGTTCTGCTGCTACATTCACCCCCAGCCCTAATAATCATGTTATTATTCCTTTTCGTGTCTTTTGTGTTGGCACCTTAATCGTTTTTTTGTGTCTAGAGTTGAACTGGTATCACCTGTAGTAGGTTATATGTAAATATAGCGTATTTATTCTTGTGTTCTGTTTACACATCGCCGTTGTATTTCAACTATAAACAATCAGTAAGTGAAATCTAAGACAGAAGTTATATGTACTCGTGTAAGTAGGCGTCATATAGCGATGCATGTGTATGTGTATATATTTGAGTAACATAAACCGGTAAACACAAGTTAGAGAACAGGTGCGGGATCACCTCGACACAACCATTGACGCTGCTGCGTTTGGAGCAATTGTGAGGAATCGCTGCCAGATTGAAGAGAGTTTAGTGGCAGACGTGTCTTGGGTTTGTAAAAGACAAATCCGATGGGAGAACGTGTGGTCTCCGACATGGGAGTATTTGAGAAGTGGGTCCTGCTCGTCTCCGCGCTGTGCACCGTCTGCCCGCTGCAGGTCCGGTCCATGTCGAAGGAGGAGAAGTCGAAAATCCGGTAAGACATGAAACCTGATATCCGGCCACTAATCAGGTGTGAATTGTGCGTCATATTTTGCCACATGTATACACATACTTCTGTTTATTTTTTGGTATATGAAATTACATTTTAAACCATTTGCCAGAAACCTAGGCTGTTCAACCAGTCGATCTTTTTCCAGTTTCATATAGCGCCCTTTCTCAGGCTGAGCACGATCTCGTAGCGCTTGTACAGCCTGAGGACAACAGGACACCATGAGATTAGTACAATTAGTACAAGAGTACAATGAAGGAAGAGCGAGTATACAACACCCCGCATCCTGCTGTGGCATTTAGGGGCAGTCTGGGGGTAGCTGAAGGCAGCAGGACTTATCTCACTCCTGTCTGCCTGTCTGTGTTTGTTGGTTTGCTGCTAAAAACACTCAGCCCGTCCTCAAGCTGTTCTTTTCTGCTCTGCTGCACACTTAAAGAAGTGGAAACGGCTGAATGTCTGTTTCACGGGATAGTTTTTGTCTATAATCTCTACCATGCTGACTTTGGCTTCTGCACAGAATGACTGCACCTGTCTCAGTGAAGCTGGGATTGGACCTGTGTTTGTGAGTGAAGTAGTGTGTCTGAGTCTGCAGTGCTGAGAGGGTATCGAAGGCTGGGCAGGGCTAGTCTGTGCTCGCCTGAGAACATCTGCGGTACTGAGTGTTCATGTCTCGGAAAGTAGGGATTGTCAGGTTTGGTCCTGCAAGGAGTCCTGTGTGCCGAGGAGTCCTGTGTCCGGCCTGTATCTGGCGTTCTATGAGTTCTAGTGCCAGGCATGCTTTAGCACTGTAGGCTATTTCAGTTGCATCCCCTTTCCCCACTTAACTTTCTGCGACTTCCCCAAAGTTTGAGTCACCTTCCCCGCAGCACAAGCAAAGAAAAAAAGTCCTATTACAGCAAATGCAACAACACAGCACAGCACAGCATGCACCTCTGAGATATTCAGACTGTGGTTGGGCACAGGAATGCTTTTTAAACAAACTATATGCGAAGAAGTAAATTAACAATTTGTAAACAGGCTTGTGGTGTAAATGCACAATCATTTTAATTTGATTTCTCCTTAAGTGGAGGTCCTGCAGTTTCCATTTGACTGCCAGCCCCCCCCTTCCCCCCCCACCAAGCCCAGTGTCCTTGCATGTGCAGATGCCCATGTGTGCTGTGAGCTGCAGGGCCTACTGGAGATGCTCAGCAGAAGAGACAGGAGAGGCTGTGAACGAGGCTTTTTAGAGGCTTTCATCTCCTGTCAGCTGTGCTTGGAGTTTGTGTGCGTGTGCCTGTGGAGGAGGTGGGGGGGGAACCTAAGGACTTGTGTGAACCCGAGGGCTCTGGAGTGTCTGTGTTGTACATTGCATCTCTGAGAGGATGGTGCTTGTTTTTGATTGATCAATTGGTGTTGATTGTGGAAGGTTTGATTTGTGTTTTTTTTTCTGTGTTCAGGGACCAGATTGTGGAGATGTTCGATCATGCCTACGGCAGCTACATGGTGAGTGATCTGCCTGATAACTAACAACAACAATACAGTCCTACTAAACTCACTTTCTCTGTAATTTTTTGTCTTCCTTGCTTCCTCTTTCTCTCCCATTTGTGTTTTTTCTTGTGAGTGGTTAGTTTTGCTTGTTGGGTATCTTTTTGTGTTTTGTTTGTTTTCGTAATGCATTGTTAATAAAGTTTGATTAAAAACTCTAAAGTTTCTCTCTCTCTGTCTTGGTTTCTCTGTGTGTCTCAGAAATACGCTTACCCAGCGGACGAGCTCATGCCGCTGAGCTGCAGGGGGAGGGTGCGTGGGCTGGAGCCAAACCGTGGAGACATTGACGACTCGCTTGGCAAGTACGTCCACAGAGCCTCCCGGTGTAGTACAGTGCAGTGCAGTACAGTGCCATGTGCTGCTGTACAATACATACAATATAATACATAAAATAACTATTCTGTGCTCACAGGTTCTCTCTCACCCTCATCGACACCCTGGACACATTAGTGGTGAGTCCTTGTTCCTTATCTGCTGTAGATGACGTATATTTATTTTTCTCTGTAACTGTTGTGTACCACTCAGTCTCCCTTTCCCTCTCCCTCAGGTTTTGAATAAGCTGGAGGAGTTTGAGGCGGGGGTGCGTCGAGTGGTGCAGGAGGTGCGCCTGGACAATGACGTTGTGGTCTCCGTGTTCGAGACCAACATCCGCGTGTTGGGGTACGAGGTGTTCGCGTTATCCCAGTGTCCCGGGTCTCTGTCAAAACCTAGACAGCATTGTGTGACAGCAGTGCGTTACCGGCCCCATGTTAAACACAAACGGCAGCCTTGAACCACAACCGCAGCCCACAGCTCAATGTCCAGCTAGGCCCCATACAGAGCTAACTCTCGATCCTGTTAACCCAGTGGCAACGCAGCCGCAACCTTATTAAAACCTTCCATTGCCAGGCTTGTCCATTCTGGAAACCAAATCGAGACCTTGCCCTCTCCCTGCACGCTGGTATGAAATTGCCCCCCTGCTGACCTGCCTCAGACTGGAGTAACCGGCTGACCTGCTGTTCCCACAGAGGCCTGCTGGGGGCGCACGTGATGGCAGACATGCTGCGGAAGCGGGCAGAGGGGCACATGGCCTGGTACCGGGACGAGCTGCTGCACATGGCCCGGGAGTTGGGGCACCGCCTGCTGCCCGCTTTCAACACCACCAGCGGCCTGCCGTACCCTCGGGTAACTCTAGGGGGGTGGGCGGGGTGTTAGGGGAGGAGGAGGTGTGAATAGTGGGAATGGGGGTGGCAGTAGGAATGGTAGTGGGTATTCTTGTCTAAACTGTAATTTGCCGTGGATAACGGCATCTGCTAAGAAATTCATAAATATCCCCCAATTCTGACCTAAGGAGAACATGGGGAAAGATTCCACCCTGCGGACTGGCCGGTTATGGAGTATGAGAGTGTGGGTGGGGGGTGGGGGTGGCGGGGACGAACGCTGAGGGTCTGTGAAAGTGAAAGCTGGGGGGCTGAGAGAGCTCTGCACTGACATAAGAACATAAAGTTTACGTACGAGAGGAGGCCATTCGACCCATTGTGCTCGTTTGGTGTCCATTAATAACTAAGTGATCCAAGGATCCTATCCAGTCTATTTTTAAATGTTCCCAAATTTTCAGCTTCAACCACATCGCTGGGGAGTTTGTTCCAGATTGTGACAACTCTCTGTGTGAAGAAGTGTCTCCTGTTTTCCGTCTTGAATGCTGTGCGTGTGTCCCTGCTGATCTGGAAAAACTCCTCTGGTTGATGTGGTCGATGGCTTTCATGATTTTAAAGACTTGAATCAAGTCCCCACGTAGTTTCCTCTGTTCCAGGGTGAAAAGGTTCAGTTCCCTCAGTCTCTCCTAGTAGGACATTCAGCATCACACAGGTGCTCAGCTGTCCAGGTGCTCACTGTACTCCCTGCTCTCCAGGTGAACCTGCGCCACGGGGTCCTCAGCCCGCTGTCCCGCACAGGCACGGAGTCGGACACCTGCACGGCCTGCGCAGGGACCATGATCCTGGAGTTCGCAGCGCTCAGCCGGCTATCAGGGGAGAGCGTGTTCGAGGTACCGCACGAGGCGAGAGTGCCTGCAAAAGTGTAGTGTGTTAAATCTGTGTGTGGGTGCATGTGTGCATAGTGTGTTGACCCAGCGTGGGTGGATGTATGTGTGCATGTGTGTGGTGTATTGCGCCAGTTTGTGTGCGTGGAGTATTGACTCAGTGTGTTCTGCTGATGTGATAGGAACAAGCACGCAGGGCTCTGGATGTGCTGTGGGAGAAGAGACAGAGGGGCAGTGACCTCGTGGGCACCGTCATCAACATCCACAATGGGGACTGGGTCCGCAGGGGTGAGCACAGGCCACATCCCCTTCACCCCACTCCTCTTCTCACTCTTTAATTTTCTTATCTAGTTTTGATTCGTCTACATTTAATTTTTTGGTTTGCCTTTTTTTTTTTTTTTTTTTTTTCCTTCTTGTCTGAGTTCTGCTCCAGGGGCTTTTGGTTGTACATGAATGCATTGTACTGTGCACTGGCATTTCTGATGTATTATTTCTCTCTCTCTCTGTCTCTCCCTCCCTCTTTCTCAGACAGTGGAGTGGGAGCAGGCATTGACTCGTACTACGAGTACCTGATGAAGGCCTACATCCTGCTGGGGGATGATGTGTACCTGGAGAGATTCAACACTGTAAGTTTCCTCAGGGATGTTTACAGACATTTTTAATTCTTCTGGCCTATTCCTTAAACAAGAGCCTTTCTCACTTAACAAGCCTGTGTGAGAGACCATAATAGAAAGAGATGTGTGACGGAGACTGGGAGGGAGGGAGGGAGTGCGTGATGCGCTTACTCCTGTTAATCTCTCTCTCTCTCTCCCCGTCTCTGTGCATCTCTCTCCTCCAGCACTACGCTGCCATCATGAAGTACATCAGCCAGCCCCCCCTGCTGCTCAGCGTCCACATGCACAACCCCACGGTCAGCGTGCGCAGCTGGATGGACTCTCTGCTCGCCTTTTTCCCCGGATTGCAGGTACAGCCCCCCGGCCCCCTGCCTGCTCCCTGCTAGAGACACCCATCTATGTGTATAATGATGTGTGACTACTTTATGCATATGTGCATGTGCATCTGTGTGTGTGTTTTGCAGTGATGCTGTGTGTGGAATGTTGAGTTACTTTGTAAAAAAAAATGTCATCATGGATACAGTAATCTGGTACCTGACTTATTATGATATAAATATTATTAATATAAATCTATCAATACAGTAGTAGTAGTAGTAGTAGTAGTAGTAAGTGTTTTTGCTGGAGATTTTCCCAGACTGCACATCTGCTCAGTTTTGTAGAGAAACTCTCCAGGTTGTCATGGAGCTGTTTGACCAATACTGCCTGTAGGGAATTAGCCTGAGCTGTGAAAGGTAGGCTAGGAGCTCCAGCTCTCTTAAACAGACTGTCTGTGTTTCAGGTGCTGAGGGGGGATCTGAAGCCTGCTATAGAGACGCACGAGATGCTGTACCAAGTCACCAAGCAGCACAAGTTCCTGCCGGAGGTGAGGTGGCAGCCATGCTGGACTGTGGGATGGGTCTGTGGGTCAAACCCAGCTAGTGATGCCCCAGTCTTCAACTCTCTCTCTCTCTCTCTCTCTCTCTCTTCTTCCTCCAATCCCACCTGTCTGCTGCCAGGCCTTCACCACAGAGTTCAGAGTTCACTGGGGCCAGCACCCCCTCAGGCCGGAGTTTGCAGAGAGCACCTACTTCCTGTACAAGGTATGGCAGTTCCTGTCTGTGTGGTCCAGTCTTCTCGTGCTGGATTTTCCTGCATCAGTACAGCACAATCAATGAGATGTGTAAATTGACGCACCGTGCTATTCCCATGGTCCTGGGTAGCAATGCACAATGAAGCCCTGAGAAACTGTGGTAAAGACAAATGTTACGGCCACAGTTAAACCGCGTCAGAAGTGCGTGTAGTGTAAATTGACCAAGGTTGGCCGGCTGATAGGAGTCAGTGTGCGCTGTGCTTCCCCCCAGGCCACCGGAGACCCCCACTACCTGGGAGTAGGCCGCTCCATTGTGGAGAAGCTGAACACTCACGCTCGTGTCCCCTGTGGCTTTGCTGCCGTGCAGGACGTCCGCACCGGCACACATGAGGACAGGTAGGGAGACACACCTGGAAAACACCTTCTGGGAAGGGGGAGGGGGAGGGATCAGGATTGCGAGAGTTACAAAATGAATGCCACTGCATTGGCAGAACAACCTGACTGTGACGCACTGTGATGCACTGGTTATGCAAGAGGTAACTGTTATGTAACCCCCCAGGATGGACTCGTTCTTCCTGGCCGAGATGTTCAAATACCTGTATCTGCTGTTCTCGGAAAAGAGTGAGCTGCCCATTGACATCGACCACTACGTCTTCACCACTGAGGCCCACCTGCTGCCCGTGTCCTTGTCCACCGCCCTGTCGCCCTGCCGCCACAACCGCACGGTGAGGGGACTGTAAAAGAATGATAACCAACCCACTGCCTGTCCTCTGGGACAGCCTCTGACCCGGTTCTGTCCTGTTCTTTACCCACCCCCCTCCTTCCCAACCACAGAATGGCCCCCCTGCTGTGGAGGACGACCTGTTCACCCACTCCTGCCCCAGCGCCCAGACTCTCTTCCCCAACAACCCCTCCTTCGCCAAGACCATCCGTGACAGCTACAAATACCTCACAGGGGCCGGGGCTGCACCGCCCTCTTCCCCGATCAGGTGAGGAGAGACGCACCGTGCACTGACTCTCTGTGTGCGTCTGCTTGTCTCTGTATTTCTCTCTCACAGCTCTCCTCACCCAGCTTGTTTAATTTTGATTGATGTTGAATACTGATGGTGTCCCGCCCTCTCCCTCTCCAGGGGGATTGAGTTGCCCTTGCATGACAATGGCATGGAGCCGATGGAATTCCTGAAGAGCATGGGCATCTCCCTGACCCCACTGAGTGACGGCAGCGTGGGGGTCAGCAGCTCAGGCTCGCCCCTGGTGAGTACAGCACCTCCACCCAGTACCGCCCAGCCTCCACATGTGGGTTCCCACACACACACTAACACACACTTACCCCCTTCTCTCCCTCACATCACAGGAGCCCTCCTCCTCTCAGAATGGGGTGTACCGGGTGAAGCTGATCGCGGAGGTGACCACCGAGGAGGAGGAGGAGGCAGTGGTGCCACTTGCTGTGCAGATCATCTCCCCCCCATTCCTGGGCAGGACGGTGTTGACCGCTGGACCCGCCAAGTTTGGGATGGACCTCACCAAGCAGGAGCACGGGGTGAGAGGCCCTCTACCTCGCCCCCTGACCTCCCCCCCCCAACGACCCTGGGACCTCACCCTCTGACCCCTCTCTCTCTCTCCCCCCGTAGGTGAAGGGCAGTGTGGTACGTAGCGTGCCGTTCAGTGCGTGCAGTGTGTTGGAGAACGCGGTGGAGCTGCACGGCCGTGTGGGTGTGGCCCTGCGCGGGGACTGCATGTTCGCGGCCAAGGCTCGCCGTCTGCAGGAGGCCGGGGTCATCGGCATCATCTTCATCGGTAAGGCCTGGTCGAGCTGACTGACCACACTTACAGTGAGGGAAAAAAGTATTTGATCCCCTGCTGATTTTGTACGTTTGCACACTGACAAAGAAATGATCAGTCTATAATTTTAGTGGTAGGTGTATTTGAACAGTGAGAGACAGAAGAACAACAAAAAAATCCAGAAAAACGCATTTCAAAAAAGTTATACATTGATTTGCACGTTAATGAGGGAAATAAGTATTTGACCCCTTCGACTTAGTACTTGGTGGCAAAACCCTTGTTGGCAATCACAGAGGTCAGACGTTTCTTGTAGTTGGCCACCAGGTTTGCACACATCTCAGGAGGGATTTTGTCCCACTCCTCTTTGCAGATCCTCTCCAAGTCCAAGTCCAAGGGCTGATTCCTCACCGTTCTCATGATCATTGAAACTCCACGAGGTGAGATCTTGCATGGAGCCCCAGACCGAGGGAGACTGACAGTTATTTTGTGTTTCTTCCATTTGCGAATAATCGCACCAACTGTTGTCACCTTCTCACCAAGCTGCTTGGCGATGGTCTTGTAGCCCATTCCAGCCTTGTGTAGGTCTACAATCTTGTCCCTGACATCCTTGGACAGCTCTTTGGTCTTGGCCATGGTGGAGAGTTTGGAATCTGATTGATTGATTGCTTCTGTGGACAGGTGTCTTTTATACAGGTAACGAGCTGAGATTAGGAGCACTCCCTTTAAGAGAGTGCTCCTAATCTCAGCTCGTTACCTGTATAAAAGACACCTGGGAGCCAGAAATCTTGCTGATTGATAGGGGATCAAATACTTATTTCCCTCATTAACATGCAAATCAATGTATAACTTTTTTGAAATGCGTTTTTCAGGATTTTTTTGTTGTTATTCTGTCTCTCACTGTTAAAATACACCTACCATTAAAATTATAGACTGATCATTTCTTTGTCAGTGGGCAAACGTACAAAATCATCAGGGGATCAAATACTTTTTTCCCTCACTGTACCACCGACTAGTCAGGGTGCCCCCTCTGTAAAGACTCTTTATGAAATGCCTCGTCTTGAGTGTGTTGTACTTTGTGTGTCATGTGTCTGGTGTGTGCCTTGTCTGGTTGTGTTGTCGCGTGTGTGTGTCTCACACCCTGTCCTGTGCTGTCCAGACCACCGCGAGGGCAGCAGCAGTGAAGAGACACCGCTGTTCCAGATGGTGGGGGACGGCGGGGGGACAGAGGACATCACTGTGCCGCTGCTTTTTCTGTTCAGGCGTGAGGGCGCCATACTGCTGGATGCGCTGGACACTCACCGCAATGTGGACGTCCTTCTGCTGCCCCGGGATCGCCATCTGGGCCGAGGTAACACTACACTGACCGCTCCTTTACATAGGACAACATGCTGGTGGTGCTGTGATTATTATTATTATTATTAGTAGTAGTAGTAGTAATGATGGTGATTATTAATGTGGTGATTTATTAATGATGGTGATTATTAATTATTATATTGGACGCCTGTTTGGAGCTATCTGTCTATTATTATGATGATTATTATTATGATCATCATCATAATTTGGTACTCTTGTGGAAACCACTGAACCATAGAAAATACACTGCCTGCCACTACCAGCCCAGTGCCTGAGAGCATGCAGCAGTGGATGTGGACTGGCGTTGGCAGTGTGTTGGCAGTGGGTATGTCCCAGTCTCCAGCCCTGTCTGTGTCATCCTTGCAGAGGCGGGGAAGGCAGAGAGGCCGCTTGGAATGAACATCAAGATCCGGCTGGCGGACGAGAGTGATCTGATGGCAGAGGGGCTGCAGGGTGGGCCAGGCAAGAGCACCACCATCGAGCTGCTGCTGGAGACGGACGAGGAGGAGCGGGTGCCAGCACCGCTGGGCCACTGCTCCCCCCCTGAGGAGGCTCCCGCAAAACAGGGGCCCGAGGAGACCCCCTCCCTGCTCAGCAGCTCGGACAGTGACACCCAGAACCCACAGGGGTCACAGCTGGGCGCAAAGCAACAGCAGGTATCAAGTACAGACAGACCAACGGACGTGCCATACCACCAGCCTTCCTCCTCTTCCTCCTCACAGGTCTCTGACCCTGACCCCTGAAGCCACACATGCTGCTAGGCAGAGCTGGGCCCTTGGGCAGCCTGTGTAGAGTCATTTGGTTCCCTGACTGGGCCCAGAGGAGGCTTTGGAAGTGGGCACCTCTGAAGCTGGCACAGACAGGACCTCCCCGGTGACGTTTACTGTTCGTGTAGGGCAGTAATGCCCAAAATCAAAAAGGGGTTTTGTCTTTTTCATTTTACATTGAGGTCAGTTCTTACAAATTTTATTTATTTTCTTTCCTGTGTTTTTTTTCTTTTTTTTTTTTCTTTCCATTCCTCCATCTCCGATCCCCCAACACTTTTTTAGTTTTGGGCACATGCATGCGTATGTACTGTATTTAATAAGCATGCACATGCAATCATAAAAGCAGTAAGTAGTATTGCCAGGCTGTTGTTGGAGCTCAGCATTTTGTGGATCTGCAGGGCTCTGCCAGCACTGTCTTACTGCCACAATATTTCCCTTTGGTCTTGTTTTATTTCATATATACACTATATATCTCTGTATTTAATATGTAATAGTGTGTGTGCTGAGCCACGCTAAAGTAAACACGCACACCACACCATGCATAACTGACCTGCCCCAGTACAGAGTGTCTGGTGGTGCTGCGGGCCCAAGCCCACTCTCTGACCCAGGGAGCTGGAGGGGAACGGTAGCGCTATCGTTCTTCATCGTTCCCCAACTGAGAACGTCTTTGCACATGTACTAAAGAAAGAGATTGAACGTCTTTGCACATGTACTAAAGAAAAAACACGACATTTTTTATTTATTTTTAATTATTGCTACTATTGATATCACTAAAACATGTTTATCTTTTGTCATTTTGTTTTCCAAATCAGGAATTGTCCAGTCCAGTCTTTGATATAAATATATATAGATAGATGTGTAAAATATGTATATTTTGTTTTAAGCAAAATTTGATTTCTGGATTAAAATTCTGGATAATCACCGTGGGAGCCAGGAGGTTTATATAAATCAATGAAGCAGTTTAGGAAAGGGACACCGCCGGCCTGTTTTGGTTTCCACTTCACCCCATCACAGCGCCACATTCCTGTCCTGTCGCTCCATTGCAGCATTGAGCCTTACAGAGGCTTTCTGCATTGACCGAAGGGCTGGACAGCTGGGCAGGGTCAAAGTCCTCCGGGTCTTATAAGGTCTCTTACCTCCCCCAGCCTGCGTTATAACCTGGGAGCAGGGCTGAATTGCTGCACTTTGGCAAACAAATGGTTGGGGCTCAATGATGGGACAGCTCAGCTGGAATAGACCTCCGAGGGCTTGTATTGTGCTGTGCTGTTCTGTCCTCGCATTGTGGTGCTCACCACTGCCTTTGGGGTTTGGGTTTGTGTATTTCACACCTGGTACTGGACTGCAGGAGCTGTCCTGTCCTCTCCCTGCCTTTCTTGGGGATTCGTTATGAAACCAGTGTTACAGGCCTTAGCTCTCCAGCCCTCCAGTACTGACTCTGTGTCTGAGTGTATGTAATGGGAGATGACAGTTGTCTTTGGATTATTATTTTTGGGGCGGTGTTTTTATCAGGTCTTTTCACCTGTGTGGCCAGTGTGAGAGCTGTGACCTATGAAAAAAAAAAAATATATATATATATATATATATAATTTTTTTTTTTTTTTTTTTTGTACTGAGCTGCCTGATTCGCACATCTCTGCCCTAATGGGTTCCCAAAAGGGCTCACTGAGAACTCTAGGTTTTGTTTTCAAATGTGTTTAACACAAAGGAGAGAAAATAAATCTTAATCTGAAATGTTTCTGTATATTTTTGTGATATTTATTATAATTCCTGTTATAATTATTATTATGAAAAAGAGCAAAAACAAAAGTGCCAAAGTGTGTTGTCCAAGTCCACTTGCTGTAACAGTATGTATTTTTCTCTGAATACTGTACTGTGTTATAATTAGTGTTCTTAAAGGGGACAATACAAATATGGGAAGTGACCTGGTTAATAAAAGTTGAGTGACTTCGCTCTACAACGATTGAATCTTTCTGTGCTTTGGCCATCTATAGCGATCGCAGACAAAAATCTTAGCACTGACACAATGTTACACTCATCAGTCTGTTTAGTTTAGCAAGCTGTTTATAAGACTCTGCCTAGTTATCACTGATGTCGTTTTGAAGTGTGTTGTTTGTAGAAAAGATTCCAGGTGACCGACTAAACCATTCAGACCTGACATTTGCAGGTGCATGGATATCTGTTCTCATCAGATTAACACATACAGGTGCTCTACACATAAAGTAATTACATGGAATAGCAACATGCACGGCTGATATCTGCTCTCACAGCCTCAAGTTGCAGTCAGGGGTGTCAACTATTAATCGGAGCTTGTGCTCCAGTCCAGCCACGTCATTCTAAATCCATGAGCTAGTGCCTGTCTATTTAACTGTGGAAGACAGTGGCTTCAACTGTGATTTATACCAGATCCATCCAGAGTCTTTCAACGGACAGCATTTAAACTGGCTCTTAAAATGTCACACTGAAGTGACGTGTTGAGTTCACAGCCGGCATTGGTCGCCTGCGGTACTAAAGCGGAACCGAAGTTCCCAAGCCTTCGTGCAGCTGGGGAAGAGAGACGGGCGGACGCGAGGAGGGGACTGTTTATCGCTGCGCACACCGGAACCGGAACTTGAGCTGACTCTTTGAATGGGATTATTTAGTTGATTTGGGGAGAGAGGGAAAACACAGAGGGTTGTTTTCTGTTTTGTTTGGGAGTTTAATACTTTCAAAGTTGGGAAAGAGGGACGGTGGTGCAAGATGTTCGCTGGGTTACCCGAACTGGGCATCTCGAACGGCGAGGACCTGAAGGAAACCCTGACCAACTGCACCGAGCCTCTGAAAGCCATAGACCAGTTTCAGGTACACACCGAAATGTAACAATATCATAAAATAAGCAGTGCGCATCAAGAGGGGATGCCTGGACGTTAGCGACATGCACGAAACGATGCGGCCATGCAGGGGGATATAGTATTGGTAAAATAAGGGAAAACGATTACCGTGAAGTGCGAGTTATTTCTAATTATCAGTACTTTTGTTTCAGGGCGACATGCATGCATGCACACCGGTATAGGCACTGTATTGAAATGTTTGTGTATGCTTGAATGCATGCATGTATGGTTAAATAATACACATTATTTACTATACCGTGCCTGGAGAAACCGTACAATTAAAAACAATATTGCACAAACATGCATTGACAAGCACAGCACTTGGTAGCGTAAAAGACAACGCAGTTTTGCTTATTGTGGTCATTAGTTCCCGCTGTGTCGTGTTGATAACGGTGTGTTTTCCCGGTAGACGGAGAATGGGGTCCTGCTGCCGTCGCTGCAGTCCGCGCTGCCCTTCCTGGACCTGCACGGCACGCCGCGCCTGGAGTTCCACCAGTCCGTGTTCGACGAGCTGCGGGACAAGCTGATGGAGAGGGTGGCGACCATCGCCGAGGGCAAGGAGGAGGATCGGTGAGGCGCTACAGCAGGACGAGATGAAATTAGGCCAGTCTGGTCTCAAAATGAGGCTGGATGAAACTGAGACACCGCACGCACTGAAATGGTCAATATCAAGACTTCAGGCTGAGGTCTCATTATAACAGTAACGAAATGCATTGTCATGGAGCAGACTGTATCAAGAGCTGCAGGGGTTCGGAGCTCAGATTATATTTCTGTTTTCTCTCTGTCTCCCCCTGCCCTCCTCTCTCTCAGGTACAGTAAGCTGGAGGAGCTGCTGGAGAAAAGCTTCCCACTGGTGAAGATGCCATCGATACAGCCAGTCGTCATGCAGGTGATGAAACACCTGCCTAAGGTGAGTGCTGGACACCTCCTGGGCTAACAGTTAAAAGGGGCTGCAGATAACCCCCTGTGCATGCTCGTGTCTGGCGGCTGGTTACTCTATATACACTGGTATGTTTAAAGCTTAAGTTATTCAATACTTGAGATGTAAAACTGATAACCACCGCACTGCATATGAAGTGAAAGTCTTTATGCTCTTGAATTACACAGATCTGTCGAATCCAACCGACACACACTCAAACTCGCACACACTTACATCAACATCAGCATAATTACAAAATAAGTAATTGTGTTCTCTCTCTCTCTCTCAGGTCCCAGAGAAGAAGCTGAAGCAGGTGATGTCTGACAAGGAGCTGTACAGCGTGTGTGCGGTGGAGGTGAAGAGGCAGATCTGGCAGGATAACCAGGCCCTGTTTGGGGACGAGGTGTCTCCCCTGCTCAAGCAGTACATCGTAGAGAAGGAGGCGGCGCTGTTCAGCAGCGACCTCTCCGTCCTGCACAACTTCTTCAGCCTCTCGCCCAAGACTCGCCGCCAGGGGGAGGTCAGTGGGGGGTTGTGTGCGTGGGTCTCTGTGTGTCTCTGTGTTTGTTGTACATGTTATTATAATTGCTTTTTCCAGGTTGACTTACAGTTTACACAAGCATTACAAAAGTGCAGTATTATAAATCCATACAACATTCAATTAAAGAATTACAAAAGTACAATTAATATAAAATACAAAGTATACATGTATGTCTGCCTGTGAATTAATTTATTTTAAATTTGTTATTGTCTTGGTTTGAGTTTCTCTCTGCAGCCTCTGTGTCAGTGTCTCAACAGTCTCTCTTATCTCTCAAGCTGCTATAAGTAAAGTCTCCTGCCCACCAGGTGGTGCTGAAGCTGACACAGATGATTGGGAAGAACGTGAAGCTGTACGACATGGTCCTGCAGTTCCTGCGCACACTCTTCCTGCGCACACGCAACGTCCACTACTGCACCCTGCGCGCCGAGTTGCTGATGTCTCTGCACGACCTGGACATCAGCGAGATCTGCTCGGTGGACCCCTGCCACAAGGTCAGCCGGGGAGCCGCAAACCTGCGTCTGTGTGCATCTGTGTCGGTCCCTTCATGTCTCTGCATGTTTCTGTGTCTTGCTGTGTCTTTCTGTAGACCTGCCCTGATGACCCTGTCCCATAAGGTCAGCCTGTGAGTAGAAGAGGAAAATCTGCTTCCCTGTTCATGTCTGTAGAATGTGTGCACGTTTGTAAAGTTCATGACAAACAGTGTGTAACTCTGTGTGTGTGTCACCCCCTCTGAAGTTCACCTGGTGTCTGGACGCCTGTATCCGGGAGAAGTTTGTTGACGCCAAGAGGGCGAGAGAGCTACAGGGCTTCCTGGATGGAGTGAAGAAAGGACAGGAGCAAGTGCTGGGGTGAGAGAGAGAGAGAGAGAGAGAGAGGAGGAGACAGAGCATCTCATTCACTGCTCTTATGTCAAGAAAAACTTTCAGAATTAGTGTGGACACGGGTGTGGGCTTTTGACATGAACCTGGTGGAGAGACGGATGATGGGAGGGGAGAAGAGGCGGAGTGAAACGAGCATACATAAAGATATAAACACATTTGTTTTTGTTTCATGAGCATATCCCATGCAGTGGGAGTCTTGTCCCTGTTGAGGATAGCTGTCTCCCTCCCCATGTCCAGGGGTGACTTGTGTCTCTGTCTCTCTCTCCCCTGCAGGGACCTGTCCATGATCCTGTGTGATCCCTTTGCCAGTAACACACTGGTGCTGAGCACTGTGAGGAACCTGCAGGAGCTGCTGGGCCAGGATGCGCTGCCCAGGGTGAGAGTGGAAGGCAGGGACAGGGATTGGTGGGAGGGAGCAAGGAGGATGGAGAAGGGGTGGGGAGAGAGGCAGGTGTAGAGGGCAGATGGATGGATGGAAGGAAGGGAGGGAGAGGGGATGAGGGAAACAGTGTATTGCACGTGTGCTATGCCTCATGGTGTATCCCTTGGGTGTGTGTCTCTGTGCAGGACAGTCCAGACCTCTTGCTGCTGCTCAGGATGCTGTGTTTGGGGCAGGGCGCCTGGGACATGATTGACAGCCAGGTCTTCAAGGAGCCGCGCCTGGTAAGAACACCGCCTGCACTGGGCACAAGAGCTGGTTAGGTGGCTAGTAAGTTCAGTTCTTTAGTCAATAAATTGTTTTTTCTCTGTTCATTTATTTCTCTCTCCGTGCAGGATCTGGAGGTGGTGACACGGTTCCTGCCAGCCATGCTGTCCGTGGTGGTGGATGACTACACCTTCACTGTGGAGCAGAAGCTGCCCAACGAGGAGAAGAGCAGCCTGACCTACCCCAGCACTCTACCTGAGGCCTTCAGCAAGTGAGGGCCCCTCTGACTCTGTGTGTGTCTCTGTGTCTCTGTCTGTCTCTCTGTAAGTGTGAGTGAGTGTCAGAGTCTGTCAGTGTGTAATGGATACTTTTGTGTATCTGCGTGAGTGTCCAAGTACAGTAGGAGATTCTGATTGCAGTACTTTATGGGCTGACTTGTGTGCTAGCATAAATCGGAGAAGAGCTTTTCTGTGATGTCTGTCTCTCTCTCTGTGTGTCAGGCTGCTCCTGGAGAACCGTGTGGCGTGTGAGATGGGCCTGTACTACACACTGCACATCGCCAAGCTCAGGAACAAGAACGCTCTGCAGAGGCTGCTGCCAGCGCTGGGTGAGACCTGCGCTTCCACCCACACCCACTGACCAGTCCTGTCGGTATCCTTCCATGTCTTCATCTACACATTCCTCTCCCCATCTCAGATTGTCTTTGCATATATTCATACCTCTCTCTTTGTATCTCTGTCTCCCCTGCCTCTCCATCTTAGATTGTCTTTATGCATATATTCATCTCTCTCTCTCTCTCTGTCCAGTGGAGTCCCACAATGACATGTCTTTTGGGGACATCTTCCTGCACCTGCTGACGGGTCACCTGACGCTGCTGTCCGAGGAGTTCGGCACAGAGGATTTCTGCAGTGCCGTGTTCGACCGCTTCCTCCTTACCTCCTTCTCCAGGTCAGTCCATAAGCGGCACCAATGCTGAGGGTGGGTGGGTGTCTGTGGGGGAGTGAGAGAGTGTGGGAGTCTGTCGGTCAGCGTGAGAGTGTTGAGCTGTATGGTCAGTGTCAAAGGCTGTGCTCTGTGTGCAGTAAGGAGAACGTCCACAGACACGCCCTGCGCCTGCTGCTGCATCTCCACCGCAAAGTGCTGCCGTCCCGGCTGGAATCCCTCGTCAAGACCCTGGAGCCGCCCAAACAGGTGAGCTTACCTGCACCCAGTGAGCACTGGCCTTTGCGTCCAGGGCAGAGTTTGAAGCTGAAGATATATAGTCCCACAGATCTCTCAGCAGCTTTGTCCCCCACCTCCTCTTCTCAAATGAAATCTTCAACTATTAAACACCTATTTCTCTCAACTTCTCAACGTCCATCTGTTATCTCCCCTCCTTTCTGTCCCTCTCCGCCCCCCAATACCTGTCGCCGTCCATGTCCTCATGCCTCTGTCTCAAACCTCCTTCTCCCCCACAGAGCAGTGAACCAGTGAGGGAGCTGTACACCCAGCTGACCGAGAAACTTGATTCCCAGAAGAAGAGCCCCCCCACGGCTCCCGAGCCGCCCACTCTGGACCTGGGCCTGCACCCTGTCACCGTGCCCCCTGCTGTGCCCACCACCCCCCCGCTTTGAGGGAGCACGGAAAGGGGGGAGAGAGAGAGAGTGTTAAAGAGGATTGATCTCACCACTGTCTAAGAATGGCAAATGGGTGTGGCTCATTCGATCACTACCTTAACACACCTTCAAATCTTGTCTGACTAATTATTATTCCCCAATCAAGGGTTTCCAGAGGCTTATCTAAGGGTCAATTTAAATATGTATAATATTTTTATTTTTTTTTATATAAAGAAAAGCATTGTTGAAATTTGTGTTTGAGTTTTTTATCTCAGTATGTAGGGCAGTGTTGTCTGTAACTGGAGATGTGCGTGTGTGATGACAAACCTGTAATCTGTAAATAAAGTAATGTTTATTTTTAATAATTGACAGGAGGGTGAACATTGCGCAGTGTGTTGTCATAGAGCCGATGTCAAGAGATTTAGGAGCTATTGGCTCTGTGGGATTCAGTGAAAGAGTTCGGGATGGGGTGGGAGGGTGGTTAGTTAGTCTGGGTTTGTCTCTGGGCTGTTCTGCTGTCCCTCGACCCCCCTGTGTGCTGCGACACTGTCTCTGTGTGCCGTCCCTTAGCGTCTCTCCTGGTGAAGGTCACCTTGAATAGCGTGGGGTCCCAGCTGCTGAGTGGGGGCTCCGGGAGATTCGGCTCAGGACCAGATTTCCGGTAATGCTCGGCCCCCAATGTCAGTGCCTCCTCCTCCACCTCTCCAGGGGCATTCCTGGCTCCTTGCTGTATGTTGTCGTCCTCCTCCTCCTTCCGCAGTGGGGTGGCGCTTCAGGCCTGCTCTGTACCCCCCCTCGCCTCCCTGTCCCAGCAGCCACCCTCCCAGCACCTCCAAGAATCTCCCCTCCAATGCATCCCGAGAAATCCTGGTGTTTTCCGTCCAGCCCTGTTTCCTTTGGCTCCATGGCAGGGGATCCCTGCAGCTCTGGGGAAGGAAAACAGTTTTCCTGTCTCTCCTCCTCCTCCTCTCCTCTGGCCAATGCATGCCCTGCTTTAGGAATCCCAGAGGTCCCCTGTGGCTGCTGACTCTGGCCCCCTACTCTGCTATCTGTTGGGGCTGGGGCTACCTCCATCTCTTGCACCTCCCCTGGGGCTCCTCTTCCAGCATGACCTCGAAGAACTGCCAGAACACTGGTGCTGTGCTGACCCCCAGGCGACCCCTGCCATGCACTGTGACCCCTCCCGCTCTGGCGCAGATGGACACACAGTCACACAAGAGTTACACCGGATCGTGTGTAAATCAAGCATGGTCTTTACTGAGATAGGGGTACACGTTGTTGCTGTTATTTCAACCCAAAACAACCAGGTGCAGAAAAACAGATGGGCTAGAAATAGAGAAAATGGAATGGGGCAGACACAGAAATGTTTTTACAGGAGAAGAGTTTTTAAAATAAATTAATAAACATAACGGGATAAGGATGAGTTATGAATACAAAAACGGCATAGTAAAATATTTTTTAATTTTATTAAGAATTTACTTCACCAAAACGGTTTACACAGTCATTCCAAAACACTGGCACTAGAGGGGCTTTAGAAACTGCACGTCCTGCTCTCAGCATCGTGGTGGGGTTTTGCAGGGAGCTGTACGGTTCTATCAAGTAACACAAAACTAGTTTCCCTAATGATTGAAATGTTATTGCCAAAAATCCAGTACAAAACCAGCGGTCAGGCACTTTTAACCTGTCTAACATCTCAATTATATTCAGTATAAATTCTATGAAGTTCTTAACTGGGTGTCTTTTTTTTTTTTAGTTTTACAATTTTTTTGCAAATAAGTGACTCAAGTACAAGTGTGAGAAACATGCACAGTAAACAGGAATAGGGGTGATATTGTACAGATATGTTAGACACCAGCTGTGTTTCAAGAGCAAAGTTTAGCCATTTGTTCTCTCTGGTGCCCTGAACTCCACTCACCACTATTCTAATACTTCAGTGACCCAAGGTTACAAAAGGTATAGACATCTCCTCACCACCCCCCCTAGCTCAAAAAGTTCCACACTGAAATGACCCTTGTCCATTTTAATGTGGTAACCCTGTTGGACATGTTGAAGAGATAGCCTCACTTCACTGACATAGCGAAAAATAGCTAATTTACTAAAGAATCTAGGCGGCCTGTCCATCTCGCACCTTCATCCACCAGTTCTCTGCATTCACAGTCACTGCACTGCAAGGACAGCACAGTACTGACCCCAACAAGTAGTCAGCCAGTCTGTGTGTGTACCAGTCAATCAGTGTATCATTCTGTGTGTATCAGTCAGTCAGGGAATGCGTCCCTCACAAGAGAGAAAATGAGCCTAGAAATGTTTTAGGAGCTACCTGGAGGACCTGTGAGAGAGTGAGATCACTGTGAGACTGTGACAGGCATTGTGGATGGGACCTGCAGAGGACAGTGGGTGGGGGGTGTTTCCAGGGATCACAGTCTCTGTTGTACTGTACCAGGGGCGAGAGTCTCGAGCAGCGTCCCTCAGCGTCCCTCAGCTCAGCTCAGCTTCAAAGTACATTTAGAGATCTCTAAATGATTTGCAGATATCTCGAAATTATTTTAGAGATATCTTTTAATGATTTCGAGATATCTTCAAATATCCTAGGCAAGATGATCACTTTCTGTTAACTTGAATGAGGAAACAGGAAGTGATAAATGTTACAAGAGGTGCTGGGAGGGGTGATTGGTGTTGCCTATTAATTGGTGTTATTTATTATGTTTATTTTATTACAGAGTTTGTGGTTTTTTATTTTCACTTGTCATTACTTTTGTATTTGTTATTTTACTTGTTAATTTTCACTTGATTTGCTTTGTTTTTTCACTTAATTGTTTTCACTTAAAGGCAACATTCTCACCAACTGCAGACACCAATTAAGGAAGGAAGGAAGGAAGGACCTGGGACTGAGAAGGAAGGAGGACAGCACTGTGGGGAGCCAGCCAGGCAGGAGGGTGTGTGACAATGGGGACCAAAACTAGAAGACAGCCTTAAGGAACAGAGGAAGCTGCAGATGGGAACAGGGGAATTGTTCATGGCAGGATAAGTACTCTGATGTCGTAAGGGAAAACTCTCCTTGGTTTTGAATGAGTTTTGGCTGATTGCTGTGCACCCTTCCTGGCTGCCTCTGTGTAATGAGTGTGGTATCCTGAGGAGAAAAAAGAAGTTAATTTGAGAATAGATCCTGGACTGATTTCCTATTTTTCCTACTTCTCTGACCGGGCTGGTAGAGACAGTGTCCCCCGGTGGTCAGCTGGGCTTGAGACGGAAAGCCGTGCACCTGTGGAGAGACACGCTGGGGAAAAGGATAGTGGAGGGACTTGAATGTGAAAATAACCACTGTAGCATGTGTGGTTTCACTTACCCGGCCTCAATGACGCGTCCCCTCTGAATGACCTTTCTTTTTTCCTCTCACTGCCTAGGATTGGTGGCACTGCAGAGCCTGGCCCAGGGGCTGACACAGTAGGAGGGGGACCCCGTACTGCCAAGCCTCCTAGGAATCCACCTGCCATGAACTTGAATGGACACTGGTGACGAAGACTCCTTGCAGCAGATTCGCACCTTAATTCTGGGACTTGGACTTTGGGGGGCCAAGACAGGCTTTACTTTTAGCATAGTTTTATTGGAGATTTTCTTGATAATTTTTAGTATTTTATTTTGCCTGTCTCTTAAACATTTTCTGCTTGTTTCTTTATCGATTTTGTTAGCGCAATTGCCTGTTATTAAAGGCAGTTTTAGTATTTCTAATTGTAGGTAATAGGGCCTCTAGGCCGGCGGACTTCGTGCCCCGCCTGGCAACCATCGTAATAAACTTGTTGTAATTCCAGATATTGACTCTGTGGTGTGTACATTGGGATCTTGATAAAGCCTGCGCGGGGAGAGGGGGGGGATAGTGGAATAAAATAGGGGTGGTGTGGTCACATGGCAATGGCAATTGTTCCCCCCTTTGTCATCGCCACACATCCTCGGCCACAATACAGGATATCATTTGAAGATCTCTTGAAATGATTTGCAGATATCTCTAAATGAACAGGAAGTCGTTTGAAGGTATCTCAAACTGGTTACGAAGTCATTTGCAGGTCTCTAAATCATTGAAAGATCACTTCGAGAGAGGCAACAGAATGACTGCCAGGGCTTTGACCACTTGAATTAATCGAAATTGATTCTTCATGGTGTCCCACATCGAGTCTGTCATGAAAGAGGCCCTGTATCAAAATACACAGTGATATTTAGAAAGCGATGTCCACACATTTATTCCATGTCTTTCGACAATACTGAGCACTTGTAGAAGCCGTAAATTGCTGTGTAAGAACATGTGTTAATTATATTTCAGATATAGTTAATAATACAGTGGGCTAAAGGTGTTATTGTTCCATTATAACGTATACATGTGCATTTTCTCTCTCACACTACAGGTACCGGCTTTTGGTTCTGTAGCCATGTGGCTAACATACAAAATGACTTCTTGTAACTCGTATTGATTGTCTTTATCGTGCTCATGCTGGCTGACCTCAGCCTGTGACACCACCTACCCCACACATTCACAAGTGCAGTGTGAGTGTCAGTACAGCGGGGCTGCAGCGACTCTGATGCTCTGCATGAATCTCACATGATGGGGAAAGGGCTTCCAACACCTCAAACTCGTAAAAACAAGATAAAGAGCCACATTTCCTCCCACGCAAAGAATCACCTATTTAATTCTTGCTTCCTCCCTGGCCCATGTAATAATGGCTAGTTTTAGCTCTGGTCTGTGCGTGTGTGTGTAAAATGGTTAAAAAATAATAACATAATGGTAAAATATAATGTACAGTGGTAAAAACGTGCTAAAATCGTATTAAAATAGTGGTTAAAACATGATAGAATCCTCTACTGTTTTTGTACAAACGTTGCAAAATCATGATAAACTCATGGTAAATGAATGGTAAAGTACATTGTTCCATTAACCATGGTAGAAAACGTTTTTAAAAAAGTGCGGTGTTATTTAGCACGGTAAAAATGTTAACATGTATTATACACACAAACACAAACTATATGGGCCAAATACTTCACTATTGTCCCCTACGAACGCCCCCATTTTTTTACACCAACCCATTAATATACAAATATGAGCCCGACAGACCATTTGTGACCATGAACCTCCCTGGGGAAAAACAAGAATTCAATCCAATAATAGCTGATAATTAACATCCAGCAGAAAACACTTTTCCAAGGCCTGGTAGTAATTTCTGTCTAGTTTTAAAGCACGTCCTGTAATCAGGCGTGTTGCCACTGTTCCGCAGACACATTTAAAGATACTGTGACGATGTAGCACCCTAGCAACGTCTGGCGTCTCCATGGTAACATCCTCTTCTCGGTTGCCTTTCATCCCGAGGCGGTACCTGCCGGCCAGAGCCGCGTTGCTGTGCCCGCAGGCCGACGGGCCGTCTTTGTGTCTGTGCGGAGTGAACGGTACAATAGTGGGCAGAGCTATTCAACACCACTGCCCCCCTCTCGGAAGGATATGCGTGTTGTTTTTAAAACGGTAACACACCCCACCAACAGCTTTCACATGCCTGCCCCTCTGTTAACATGTTGGTCTATTTAAATATGTATGAGCTTTATTAAAAATGTAAGAAAACTGCATATGCGACAAACATCTGTTATGATCTGTGTAATGAAAACTGACTATACAAACAATACCTGGCAGTTCTGCTCAGAATACCCGGATGGTGTTTCTATGATGCGCTCATTTAAATTTCAAAACCTGAAGTTGATTAAATGTCCGAAAATGCACAAATCCTATTGAGAATACAACGAAATAGCAAAAAACTCCAATACAGTACACACCGAATGTAAATATTCATCCATCCATTTATTTAATGTATCTGTGAGTCTGTTAGCAGAAACATCAGTCGCACGTCCAACAGCCTATGAGCAGCAGCGAGACAGATGTTTTTGCTGCGTTCTTGAACTGCGCCAGATGTTGCAGTGGCGCGTCAGGTTGGGCACGGCGCTTCCCACATCCCCCGGGAGCCCAGCATCGCCCAGCATCGCCCAGCATCGCCCAGCATCGCCCCTGCCCCCGGAGGAGCAGCACACACACGGCACATCACACGGAGAGCGGGTGGAGGCACGATTGGCGGCGTGGCGAGAAGTATTTTTTATTTTCACAAAACATAACAAAAAATACTATTCATCCAGGTTCATTTTGAGACAAAACCCTCAGTAGAAAATCGGTCGTCCCACGCGTTTAAATCAATATTCCCTCTCTCCCTGTCTCTCTCCATCTCTCTCTCCCTCCCTCCCTCCCTCGCTGTCTCCATCTCCCCACCCTCTCTCTCCCGCTGTTCTGGCGCACAGTATGGACCCGGCCGTGCTCATCTTCTTGCTCTACGTGATGATAGCCCATGAGCTGGTGGTCGGCTGGGTGCAGTACCGGAGGCAGGCGGCCAGGCCCCGCAAACAGCCCGGGCCGGTGTGGACCTCCGGGTGAGTTGACCGTGGGGGCCCCACTGGTCCCATCCACAGCGTGTCGGATTACAGAGGACTTGGCATGTCAGCCGTTCAATCCATCATGAATAGTAAATCATTAAAGCAGTGAGTAACACCACAAAAGCGTACCTCCTGCCGGTTAATATGCAAGTGAAAGGGATTTTATATTATATATATTATTGTTGTTTGTGTGTATTTAAGACTGCTGTGCGTGTTAAGCTGTGGCTCCTCTCAATTTGTTTTGTATCCACAGGAGGTCAAAACAATAGGAGCACCGTTTATTACAGCGCAGATTCCTGCCTGGTTATAATCCCTGTTGTGCTTTTGTTTTTTCCTTAATCATTTACAGCAGAGCATACAATGCATCGATATCTGATATAAGTAAAAGCGGAAATTCGTGTTTTATTGATCCATTTGATATAGTTCTTCATTTTTCTTTCGTTGTTCCCTTTTTTTAACCGCAGAAGATTAAACCTTACACCAGACTATAGAGGTGATGGCGGTATTGTATTCATATTTATTTGCTAAAGGGTTCTCATGGGAGTTCACATAATCGCCATAGTCTTTAATTAATAATCACACATTGTAATGCTAACGGCATTACTTTTTACAATAGGGAACACAAGCAAGTGGGAGGCAGCAGGTAGTGTAGATTATTTTCACCAATGTTTCCAAAAATGTATACCTAAAGTCTGACTTGTATTTGCCATTTAAATGTTTCCCTTGCCCCTCTTCTCTCTTCTGTCTTGTCTCCCTCATTCTTCTCTTCGTCTTCTCTTCCTCCTATTCTCTCTCACACACACCTTCCTCTAATTATTTACTCTCTCTCTCACTAGCAGCGTGAGGGCAGTCTCTCGTGGGGTCCCCAGGGTCAGCAGCCAGCCTGTGAGGATGGAGAGAGCGAGGGACTGGAGGAAGAGTGGGAGGATTGTTAGGAAGGCCTGAGAGACAGATAGAGAGAGAGATGTGCAGGAGAAATCTGTTCAAGGAATTGGAATGTACAAAGAAAGAGCTGGAAGTGTGGACCCCTGTGGACCCCTGCAGGCCGGTCCTGTTCCTGGAGACGGCAGGGTGGTGGGTCCCCGCCTCTCACACCACTCCTGTCTGAGTGCACCGACGCCCTCGAATTGGTTCTTGTGCTTTGTGCGTTGTTGTCCAAGATGTCGTTCCCAGTACTCTTATGTGCACACACACACAAACACACACACACACACACACACACACACACACACACACACACACACTCACTCACTCACACAAACGGTTCTGTCTGTGTTCTTGGACTCTGCAGAGTTTGAAAAAAATTCAGTTTGTTCATTCACTCATCCATCAATTCATTCACCCATTTATTTATGTATTTATTTATACACTCTGGGTTGACAGAGAGACTGAAGGAGACTCTGCCACTGCAGTACACTAGTCAAGCTTTGCTGCTGCCTGGAGGCAAGACTGTGTGCTCGTCCGGCCCTGGGTTCGAAGGCCCTGGCCTGGGCTCAGACTGAGAGAGCAGCAGGGACACTGTGTGCTAGTGTGACCGGCCGGACAGCGCTTGTTTTCCTGAGCCTGTTACTGTAACATCATTCCCTCTGAACGTTCATATAAAACGTGAGGCAAGAACAAAAAAAATGACCCATTTCCCTAAAGTGTCCAGTAGAGATCAGAGTCTGGATGGGTCATCCTGCATTTAAAAATTGTGCTTCTGCGTGGATGAATGAATACATGTCTGTATACTGATTTATATATTCATTTATTTACTTATTTTTAAATGTATGAATTAATGTATGTATATGGATTTATTGATGTATATTGATTTATTTGTATTTTATTTATTTATGTATGTTTGTATACATTTTTAAGGACTTCTATTGCAGCCCGTCTCAGAGTTGTTAATGCTGTCTGGTATCCTCTGAACACACCCAAGCAGCGCTGCCTACAGGAGACAGTGGGGAATGACACCCAATATGACAATCATGGGGTTGGTTGGTGTGTTTGTAATGGCTATGGACTACAGATGATTGTGTTGCAATCCATTTTAACGTCCATATCTGGATAGAATGAGAAATTGCTGCAGAATTCCTGTTGCGAATGAACTGCCAGGCAGAGGCAGGTATTATGAATTTGTTTATTTTATATATGTGTGTGTATGTATTTATTAATTCATGTATTGAGTCTATCTTATGTGTACGTGTGTGTGTATTTATTTATGTATCATATGTATTTTAGGTGGTTGTTTTTATGTATCTATTGAGCATATTCTTGCTGTCATGGTATATAGACTGTGCACAGGCATCTGCATATTTATAATAAACTCCCTGCTACAGAGACCACAGTGTGCTGTTCTTCTATGTCCTGTTCTGAATCCAGACAACAGGTACCTCTTAAAAAACAATCAGACAAGATCAGGAATTTTGTCATTTTGTTTTGACAAGAATAGAGAACCCACAGAGTCCTGCCTCATTTGAAAACCATCTCTTCCCCTTTCTGTGATGTAAGCGTGGCTTTTCGCCGCGCCGCGCCTCCCTCCCTCCGAGCACAAGAGCCCCTTCACTTCCCCAGCTGAGGCACAGCACAGCACGCCACATGCGCCGGTGAGTACTGCTGCTCTGCACACGCCGCGAAAGACTATGTCTATTATATGTGACCACTTTTCCTAGTTTGTAACATATGTTTATTTTAGATGTATATGTTGGGTTTTTTTAAGCACAGTCTCACTTTGTCTCAAATATTATTGTTAACTAACATTTTTCTTTGTAAACTTTTTTTTTCCCTAAATAATGAAAACCCTTATGATTTTCTTTAAATCATGAATGCTCTTCATTCAAGTTTTTTTTTCTTGGTCTCCCCCCCTCTACTTGTCTGCAGAAAGTAGAATTTCCGCCTGTCCCTTTCTTTATTTATCAATGCTTGAATTGGGAAGGAGGTCAAATGTTAGGTCATAAGTATTTATTCATGATCATCCCTGTTATCTACAAGCTTTCAATGGACAAAAGGACAGCCTCTTCTCTCTCTCTCTCTCTCTATCTTTCTCTCTCTCTCTCTCTCTCGATATATATATATATATAAATTCAATATCAAACACTTCTGTATTTATGCAATGAAACTGACAATAAATTACCACCAGATTAAGTGTGCTGGAAATCTTTGTCCATGCATATATATATATATTAATCTCAAATCTAATTCCTGCTGGAGTGCAGTGGAACAGGACAGTCCGAGTGGCAACCTGCTACCTGTGTCAATCGAAACGTCACAATCCATCAACCATTATTTTTTCAGTTAGCATTTCTGTAGTCTGGTATGACATTCGTGAGTGATTAACCAGGAGAATTAAAGGTGTTGCTGATCAGAACAAAGAAACGAGGAGAAGTGGGCGAGGGAGGGCTGGTGTGATGGGGAATTCCTGTCCTGAATTGTAGCAGTGAAAGGGCATTTTGTGGTAATTGTTCTTCACACATCTTTTAAAGCATTAAACAGGTCTCTACATATAGAAGAGAACAGTCAATCCACAGTACATAACTGCACTTTTAAAGAAAATGTATACACACATCTTATATCATATATTTTTTTGAACCAATTTCCTTATGAAACAGTACACTTTATACATTAGTCCATACATTATAAGTGTACTCACAGTGTACTGCTTATTCATCATGCATTGTTTTTAGTTATTTGTTCAATTGTCATGTTTGTCGTATGATATCTGCATCAACAGCTTTCTGCTTTTGACTGTGATTGGTAATCCTGCCGCTGTCTCCTGCTGCTCAATAGAGGAACGAACTCTGTTCTGTGAGCTACAGAGTGCTACAGAGGGAAACGCTATTTTAAGTGACAGCTGCTCTAAAATGTTTTACAACCACAAGACGCTAAGAAAAGCTCACCACCGTGCCCTTTCTTGTTTCTCTCGAACTTGTAAGTGTTAATCTCTCTTTCAATTCTTTTACATCTATAATCTCACACTTATTTCCGCCTGATCTGATCTTGATCTGATCTTCTCAGGATGCAGTGACCTCGCCCCTGACAGGTCACACAGATATATATTTGCTGCATTATTTGCATTGGAGACCTAATCATTTTTGTTACAAATAGTAGCTGTGTCGGGGGAGATGGAGAAGAAGTGTGCTAGTGCCATGCCTGCCTGATATCCTGCAGACTCAAAGGCCTCTAAATGCCTCGATGGCGGGAGCAGCATTCACCCTCGGGACGCCGACCAACCTCCCTTTCCTAGTTCAGTCACAGAGCAAGGGTTGGGTTTGGAGAGATACAAATAAAGATTAACATAGTTAACATAGTTCCAAATAAAATCGTTTTTATAGTACAGCGTGTGTGTCTGTGAGGGAGATGTCATGTTTTGCTTCCTCCTTGGCCTGGTCTCCCTTGGATAAAGAAATTATATATATATACAGTGAGGGAAAAAAGTATTTGATCCCCTGCTGATTTTGTACGTTTGCCCACTGACAAAGAAATGATCAGTCTATAATTTTAATGGTAGGTGTATTTTAACAGTGAGAGACAGAATAACAACAAACAAATCCTGAAAAACGCATTTCAAAAAAGTAATAAATTGATTTGCATGTTAATGAGGGAAATAAGTATTTGATCCCCTATCAATCAGCAAGATTTCTGGCTCCCAGGTGTCTTTTATACAGGTAACGAGCTGAGATTAGGAGCACTCTCTTAAAGGGAGTGCTCCTAATCTCAGCTCGTTACCTGTATAAAAGACACCTGTCCACAGAAGCAATCAATCAATCAGATTCCAAACTTTCCACCATGGCCAAGACCAAAGAGCTGCCCAAGGATGTCAGGGACAAGATTGTAGACCTACACAAGGCTGGAATGGGCTACAAGACCATCGCCAAGCAGCTTGGTGAGAAGGTGACAACAGTTGGTGCGATTATTCGCAAATGGAAGAAACACAAAATATCTGTCAGTCTCCCTCGGTCTGGGGCTCCATGCAAGATCTCACCTTGTGGAGTTTCAATGATCATGAGAACGGTGAGGAATCAGCCCAGAACTACACGGGAGGATCTTGCTAATGATCTCAAGGCGGCTGGGACCATAGTCACCAAGAAAACAATTGGTAACACACTACGCCGTGAAGGACTGAAATCCTGCAGCGCCCGCAAGGTTCCCCTGCTCAAGAAAGCACATGTACAGGCCCATCTGAAGTTTGCCAATGAACATCTGAATGATTCAGAGGAGAACTGGGTGAAAGTGTTGTGGTCAGATGAGACCAAAATCAAGCTCTTTGGCATCAACTCAACTCGCTGTATTTGGAGGAGGAGGAATGACCCCAAGAACACCATCCCCACCGTCAAACATGGAGGTGGAAACATTATGCTTTGGCGGTGTTTTTCTGCTAAGGGGACAGGACAACTGCACCGCATCAAAGTGACGATGGACGGGGCCATGTACCGTCAAATCTTGGGTGAGAACCACCTTCCCCCTCAGCCAGGGCATTGAAAATGGGTCGTGGATGGTATTCCAGCATGACAATGACCAAAAACACACAGCCAAGGCAACAAAGGAGTGGCTCAAGATGAAGCACATTAAGGTCCTGGAGTGGCCTAGCCAGTCTCCAGACCTTAATCCCATAGAAAATCTGTGGAGGGAGCTGAAGGTTCGAGTTGCCAAACGTCAGCCTCGAAACCTTAATGACTTGGAGAGGATCTGCAAAGAGGAGTGGGACAAAATCCCTCCTGAGATGTGTGCAAACCAAGTGGCCAACTACAAGAAACATCTGACCTCTGTGATTGCCAACAAGGGTTTTGCCACCAAGTACTAAGTCGAAGGGGTCAAATACTTATTTCCCTCAATAACATGCAAATCAATTTATAACTTTTTTGAAATGCTTTTTTAAAAAAAAAATTGTTGTTATTCTGTCTCTCACTGTTAAAATACACCTACCATTAAAATTATAGACTGATCATTTCTTTGTCAGTGTGCAAACGTACAAAATCAGCAGGGGATCAAATACTTTTTTCCCACACTGTAAATATATATATATACACCGATCAGCCATAACATTATGACCACTGACAGGTGAAGTGAATAACACTGATAATCTCGTTATCATGGCACCTGTCAGTGGGTGGGATATATTAGGCAGCAAGTGAACATTTTGTCCTTAAAGTTGATGTGTTTGAAGCAGGAAAAATGGGCAGCGTAAGGATCTGAGCGACTTTGACAAGGGCCAAATTGTGATGGCTAGACGACTGGGTCAGAGCATCTCCAAAACTGCAGCTCTTGTGGGGTGTTCCCGGTCTGCAGTGGTCAGTACCTGTCAAAAGTGGTCCAAGGAAGGAAAAGCGGTGAACTGGCGACAGGGTCATGGGCGGCCAAGGTGCACGTGGGGAGCGAAGGCTGGCCCGTGTGGTCCGATCCAACAGACGAGCTACTGTAGCTCAAATTGCTGAAAAAGTGAATGCTGGTTCTGATAGAAAGGTGACAGAACACACAGTGCATCGCAGTTTGTTGCGTATGGGGCTGCGTAGCCGCAGACCAGTCAGGGTGCCCATGCTGACCCCTTTCCACTGCCAAAAGTACCTACAATTGGCATGTGAGTATCAGAACTGGACCATGGAGCAATGGAAGAAGGTGACCTGGTCTGATGAATCACGACTTCAAGGTGTTGACTTGGCCTCCAAATTCCCCAGATCTCAATCCAATCGAGCATCTGTGGGATGTGCTGGACAAACAAGTCCGATCCATGGAGGCCCCACCTCGCAACTTACAGGATCTGCTGCTAACGTCTTGGTACCAGATACCACAGCACACCTTCAGAGGTCTAGTGGAGTCCATGCCTCGACGGTTCAGGGCTGTTTTGGCGGCAAAAGGGGGACCTACACAATATTAGGCAGGTGGTCATATATGGCTGATATATAAATATATATATATATATATACACACATACATATATATAAAATATTTTTCCTCTCTCTCTCCCCAGATGCACAGAACGTCTCCCTTGTTCTCTTGGGCCTCTCTCACACACTCCCTCCCTCTGCAGAGTGATGAACAGCAGTGTCAGGAACGACAGTGCTGCAGAGCCCTGCATGGTGGAGCCGCAGTCCCCGGTCCTCAGTGTGTTCCTCTGCCTGGTGTTCCTGGGTGGGTTGCTGCTGAACTGCTTTAGCTTGTGGTTGTTCTGGTTCCGGGTGCACCACTGGACCCCGGGCATAATCCTGCAGTTCCACCTGGCTCTGAGCGATGCTCTCATGACCCCCAGTGCCCCCTTCATGGTGTTCTACCTGTCTCTGGGCAGCCACTGGCCTTTTGGGCAGTTCCTGTGCCAGATGAAGGTGTTCCTCCTCAGCACACACCTGGATGGCAGCATCTTCTTCCTCACCCTGATCAGCATGCAGCGCTACGTGACTGTGGTGCTGTATAACCAGCGCTCACGCCTGAAGAACCGGGCCTTTGTGTGCAAGCTGTGCTGTGGGGTGTGGCTGCTGCTGCTGCTCAAGGGGCTGATGTTCTTCCTCATGTTCAAAACCAGCCAGGCGGAGAGCAGAGAGCACGGCCAAAACCACACGCTGTGCCTGAGCGTCTTCCAGATGGAGCTGATGGAATCTTACATCATAGGCTTCGTGCTGCTGGTGCCGTGCTTCCTGCTGCCCTTCGGAGTATCACTAGCCTGCTACAGCCTGCTGGCATGCTCCGTCTCCAAGGTCAACAGCAGCACCCCCAAGGGCCGCTCTGTCAAGGCCAAGTCCCTGCGCATGATCACGATATGTGTGGTCATCTTCACACTGTGCTTTATCCCACTGGAGGTGTCCAGGACCCTGGGCGTGGTGTTCCAGAAGGTGTTCAGAGACCGCTGCTCCCTGCTGCAGAGCGTGGAGACGGCCTACTATGTCTCATGGATCCTGGCCGGGGCCAACTGCTGCCTGGACCCTCTGATCTACTGCTATGGCTCCAGGAAGTTCACCAAGGCCTTCCGCAGCTCCATGAGGAAGATAGGCGTGCAGCTGGAGGAGCAAAGCCCCACCGAGAACGAGCTGGACACCACCAGCCAGAGCATGACCAGGGTGGCCAACTCCACGGCCCCCCCGCCCTAGCAGCTGTCTTGGTTTGGTTTGGTTGTGTCCTCCTGAACACCTCGATGTACAGCGGGGTGGGTACAGAGATCCAGAGATGAAAGAGTGGAAAGCACCTGGATAAACTAAACTGTCCTTGTGTGATTCAGATAGGGGCTAGAGTGTGCATGCGTGCAAGCATGCGTGCGTGTGTGTGTGCGTGTGCTCGTGCTCATATGTGTGCGTGTTTGTGTGTGTGTGCGTGCACTTAAGCATGCTTTCCATGGTGTTTGACATTTGAAAGTCCAGCATCTATAAAGACTGTGAGGCTGTTGCCTGGAGACGGTTGTATTCTTCTGTGCAAATAAAAACAGAGGAAGAAATTCATCCAGTTAATTTACACTGCCACAGCCCTGCGAACGCCAGAGGACTTCAACTTCACTGAAATATATGCTGCTCTCACTTCCCTTCTTCACTGAGTTCTTACCATCTACAGGACACACACATACACACCCACACACACACATACACACACATACACTCACGCACTCACACTCACAGGCACGTGCGCATGCACACACATAAACACACACACACACACACTCATACACATATACACATGCCACGCACACACAGAAACTGGGAGAGCCAGTGTGTGCTCAGCTGAAATACAATATAATTACATAGTCCTGATCTGGAAATAGGAGTTTGGGTGGTACTGGAAAAAAATAATAATGGAAAATAAAATAAAAACAAATAATTCAACTACAAAAATAAACAGTTCAAGGACAACCATTGCTCTCTTTGTGAAACCTACCAGGTCTGAATTGTTTCCAATCATACTGACACTTGAGCAATGCTCCATCTTTTTCTCACTGTGCATTTAAGTTTAATCTGCATGTTTTCTTCTACAGGGCTGTGCAATCCTCTATTCTGATGCAGTGAAGCAAGTGTTGCCAGGTTTTGTCTGAGGTGTGTCAGTTCATAATAAGCTTGTAGTTTGTGTTCAGGTAATGTTGTGCATTGATTTGAATCCCTGATACTTAAATCTGCACCTGCATGATGATGGCTGTGTATCCAAACAGACTCTGCAAATTATGACTGTATGACTGTCCCAAACGCTTGTTTTATGTATCTCAGCATTAATAAAATACGTATTAATAATTAGGTAATATTAATAAAAAGCCAATTCAATCATCTAGACTTGTTATTTTTTGCTTCACTTCGTTACACACATTACCTATTTCAATGGGCATGGCATTATCGCATATTACTACAAGTTTGAACTTGCTTACAGTTTTTCTCGATTGCTTGAGCACATTTCTCCAAACAGAATGAACTTTTTCAAAACAAATACTGCGCCCCAAACTGAAACACATTTAGTCAAAATGACACAAATCCTATGCGAAATGCACTCAGACACTGAAAACAGCAAATACACATCACAAACTCAAATCAGTCCATCAAAACAATAACATTTGTCATTTAATGAAAAGTTCACAATGGCACAATAAACACTAACTGTAAGCATCAATATGACATGGTCAACCATGTACATGCTCTCTTTGTCTTCTTCAGCTTGTTTCTAAAATAAGCATAAATGGTCAGTAAACATTTTCACCCCAGCATGAGCTGTATTAATTTTCTCTGACTCATATCAAGAAGAACAAAGCAGAAACAATTTCACTCAACAGCAAAAAATACTTTGGACAAAAGATTTGACTATATTAAGTTACAGTAATGTTCTTGATACATTGAATGCAGCTGGAAATACTTTATTGTAAATATAAATCAAGTCCTCTGAAGATACTCAGGACCAAGCTGGTTACAAAAAAAAAAAAAAGAAATAACATAAAAAAGCACACAAACCAAAAGTGTAATTGTTACAAAGTTTGGCATATCAGGCCTCACCTCAGGGCGCACAATTGTATTGTACAAGAGGTGGGGGAATGCAGTTAGGTGTGCTGTATTGTATGGGCCAACAGTAAAGAACACCTTCTCTTGAGATGCTGCATACATGGCAATATTCCCACCTCTCTGGCCTGAACAGTGACTGTGGCTCTGTGAACAATGATGTTCCTCCCAAGTCTGCTCACTCTGGGCAAATTGAATCCTGCTTCATCCACATATATGAATACATGTGGTGACATCTTTGCCTCAAGAGACACACAACATGAACATGGGTAGCCATTATAACTGTGTGCAATTAAATAAGGAAATTCATCACTGCGATGAGCCCAGACCTGTACAGACTCTCCTTCACTCTGTCACTGTTCCTGTCAAGTACCTGTACAGCTGTTTCATCCTTAGTTGTTGTCGATTCAAGACCTGGTCAGTAGTTGCCAGACTGACACTGTACATTCTGAAATATTTGATGTTCTTGTATATTTGTAGTCTGGATCTCCTTCAAACATACTGAGTTGTTTGAAATCACTGTATCTACAATGGGTGCCTCCTGTTCAGTGTTGAAGACTCTTCCTTGGCCACCAGAGCAGGGTGGATATAATGAAATGGTCAAGGAAGATGACAGAAAAAGTCTGTACATGTATATCGTATAGTACTGTAATACAGTGAAGTAAACTATGGTCACTTTTCCCATTCCCATACACACAGTTCACTTTTTCAAAACTCCTCACAGTTCTCTTTACCAACATGCAGCTTGGCACAACAGTTACAGTTTATTTACAATCACTTACACACTAAAAGTGGTACTTGAGGCACACTCAATGAAACCATTAACTCATGTAATTAATCTTCAGATCAAGTCTGCAGAACTGCAAGCACATTATTTGCTTTACACTCAGATTGCAATTGTAAAACACTTTTTGCAAAACACTAAACACAAGAGGAGGAGGAAGGAGAACAATCATAGATGAGATCCGGGCCACTTTGGTTGACCATGTGGTCAACCATGGTTTGAGTTTCAGGGAGGCTGGGCAGATGGTCCAGCCAACCTGAGCCGCTACACTGCAGAAAGCGTCATCTGGACATTTTGAAATGAGAATAGGCAAGTAAACCTACCCTCTATAATATGCTACTGTACTTACAGCACTACATTAACATTTAATTTTATACTGAAAAATCTTGCACCCTAACCATTCACATCATGTTTTTGCAGAATTGCTAGACGACCCTTCAATGGAGGAAGAAATGGGCTGTTCACAGCAACAACACAGTGAATATGGTCATAGCAAACAACAGCAACTTCAACACCACATCATCACTGTAAAATACAGTGTTTCACAATTGCCATGACACATTTGAAACCTTCACCCATTTTCTCAAAACTTTAATCACAAAACCAAATCTTCAAACTACATTCACAAAACCCCCGACTCTTCTGGCAAAATTAATTGCCTCAAAACCATTTAATCGGTGCTCAAACTCAATGCTTTTAGAACATTCACACTACCAGTCAATATATAAACACTACAGAGCATTCTTTAGACACTACATCAAAAAATTGAGAACACCGTGTCCAGGGCATGCAGTTACAGTATATAGTAAATGCATTTTGTAATTGAAAAAAAAAGTATGGTAATCACAACTTAGTACAGTGAATATAATGTATACTGTAAGTACTGTAAGTAATACAGTATTGAATGTCTGTGTATTCAGCACTAAAATACAGTATTCCAACTCCAAAAGCCCAAAGAACAAAGAAGACTCTAAATGAAAAGCACATTACAGTACACTCAAAAATGTTGTGCAACTGCAAAATCAAAGTCAATGAGAGATTCATTCTGCCTCAGCATCATGTCTTTGTGCTGGGTCCGGCCAGAGGACTTTGTCCACATCACAGGCAACGTTGTCCCTTGCCAGACAAGAGGGGAAAAACCCTCCACACCTATGTCACCACAGGCCAATTCCATTGCCAATCCTGGCAAGTCCAAGACATCGTGCGCTGGGACCCAGGACTGCTCCTCCAGACCGTAGCCCTCCCAATAGACCAGATATTGGAGGCGACCACCCCGATGACAGGAGTGTAGCAGGGATTTCACCCAGTAAGCTGGTCCATCATCGAGATCCAAGGGAGGCGGAAGCGTCCCACTGGAAGTAGCCGGCTGAGGGAGAGGCTGCGCAGGGTCCGAGTTCACCGGTTTCAATAAGGACACATGGAAAGTTGGGTAGATCCTGTAATGCAGAGGTAGGTGTAGCCAGTAGGCAACAGGATTTATGCGGCGCAGTACCTTAAAGGGGCTGATGAAGCGTGGGTTGAGCTTTTTTGAAGGAAGACAGAGGCGGATGTCCCTGGTAGAGAGCCAGATCTCTGCCGGGTGCCTGTGTCAATTGGCTTGCGTCCGCTGATGCCGTATCGCTCTTTGTAGATGCGTATGAGCCCTCTGCCAAAGGTCCACGCTGCAATGAAGCCAGTCATCCACTGCCAGAACATCTGACGACTACTTTGGCCTTGAAAATAAAGGCAGTTGGTACCCTAAGACATACTGAAAGGGTGACAGACCAGTGGAGGAGCTGATCAGGGAGTTTTGGGCATATTCCGCCCAAGGCAGAAACCGACTCCAGTCCTGTTGGTCGTCACTGCAGTAAAAGCACAGGAACCGGCCGATCTCCTGATTGAGACATTCCGTCTGCCCATTTGACTGTGGATGGTATCCTGAGGAAAGACTAACAGAGATGTTAAGTGCTTTACAGAATGCAGTCCAGACACGTGAGGTGAATTGCCGTCCCCTGTCAGAGACAATGTCTTCGGGCAGACCATACACTCGAAAGACATGGTGAAACAAAAATTTGGCTGTAGCAAGGGCGGTTGGAAGCCCCTTCAAGGGCACCAGTTTACATGCCTTAGAAAAATGATCGATGGCCACTAGGATGGCCGTGTATCCCTGAGAACTGGGTAGATCTGTTATGAAGTCTACTGCCATGTGGGACCAGGGCCAATGTGGGATGGGAAGAGGTTCCAATAAGCCAGTGGGGAGCTGTCGTGAAGGTTTTGACTGAGCGCAAGACACACAGGCATTGACGAACTGAGTCACATCCCTGATCATCATGGGCCACCAGAATGTGTTCTTCGCAAGGGATAATATGCACTGTATACCTGGATGCCCGGCAGCTGGAGATGCATGTATCCAATGTAACAGGCAGGGACGCATGGAGACTGGGACAAAGATTCGAGAAGCTGGGCATTGAGGCAGAGCGGGGTCTGATTCGAGGGCTTGAGTGATCTGCACCATAATGTCCCAGGGAACGGGGGGACGATGCATGATGGAGGCATGATAGGTGCTGTTGACCTCGACCACAAAGGGAAGTGCTGGATCCAGGTGCTTCAAGATGGGGAAAACAGAGTCTTTAACTGTTGAAACGCCAGGGTGGCAGAGGTGGTCCAGGCCAAAAAGCGCTTTGTGCCCCTTCATGAGGGAAGTGAGGAGTGAGGCGACCGTGCTGAAGTTGTGAATAAATCGCCTGTATAAGTTGGCAAATCCAAGGAATTGCTGGAGCTCTTTGACCATGTGTGGCTGGTTCCATTTGGTGACAGCACTGACCTTATTGTGATCCATGTGTACCCCCTGCGTATCAATGACATACCCTAGAAACCGGATGCTCCGTTGGTGAAACTCGCATTTTTCCCCCTTCACAAATAGTCCGTTTTGCAACAGGCAGCTTAATACTTGGTGTACATGTGCTATATGTTCTGTCAGCATTGAGGAGAATATTAAAATGTCAATGTAAACTATGACAAATCACTGCAAGAAATCTCTCAGGACCTCATTGATGAATGCCTGAAACACTGAGGGTGCGTTGACAAACCAAAGGGCATTACTAGATACTCGTAATGCCCGGACTGGGTAATGAAGCACGTTTTTCACTCATCTCCCTGGCATATGCGTATGAGATTATAAGCACTTGCAAAGATCCAGCTTGGTGAAGTAGCAAGCCCCTTGAACTTGCTCCAACGCCATGGACGCCAAGGGCAGAGGGTATCAATATTTGATTGTAATGTCATTGAGACCTCAGTAATCTATGCATGGCCTGAGCCCCCCCAATCCTTCTTTGCAATAAAAAAGAAACTGGCTACAGTGCTCAGTGGCAGATGAAGCAGAATGCATTTTAATGCATCCGCGATCTGCTGGAGCTTAAAGTCATGTTCGGTCAGTCGTGCATCCTGGGTAGCCATAGCCGAACAGATGCAGGAAGCCTCCGCTGGGTCCATATTGTGTCTAAGTCTTCTGTAATGACAGACACAGGAGGGACGAACCCAGGTGCGGAGGGGCAAAGAAGAGTTGAAACAGATGAGGGTCGAGAGCTGGCAAACAGGATCTGTGGGAAAAGGTTGAGTGTTGCAAGTGCACATGGTGCTGTGGAATGTCAATTGGATGAGTGATGCTGGTGAATGAGAAAGACAGGTTAGAATTCGGGGGATGAAGACCTCTGGTGGTGAACAGTGGAATTGTGGAGTGGGGATGACACAGATACTGTATTGTGCTATATGTTGACTACTCTATATCTATTCATACTGTCATACAATAACGTTTTGTCTTGTCTGTTTCAGAGAGTTATCGAACTAGATGCTGCTGCAGAGCATCATGATTTCGTCTACGTTGATGAGGTCAGTTTTAACCTAGCCACATAGGGGAAGAAACCTCATAGGACACCATTGTAAATGTCCCTTTGTAAATTCTCCATTTCTAAACCCCTTCATACCCCTTCTTCAGGCAATGGAGGAGGCCTGTAATGACATAGACGAGGAGGCATGCCAGGGCTTGGATACGCTACTTCCCCAGTTGTTTAGCCAAAGAGAATATCTTTGTTGATGAGGTGCTGTGGTCAGACCCAAATAGGAGACAGGATGCACAGTAATTTGTTTTTCTTTATAGTAACCATCCTACTTGTTTATCTTCTACTGTATTTGCTTTGTCTGTTACTGTTCATCCTGAAGTCTGGATGAAAATACAATGATTTGAGAAGGAAATCAATTTTATTTTTCCCCCCTTGCATTTCAGTTTATAGTGTAAATATATACTGAATAAGCATACATACTGTATATATTTGTGAACATACATGAACGTGTGAGTGCTATGACAAACTGCCGTGCACTCCACTGCAAACTGAACATGCAAAAGACACAAGATAGTAGTCTTTTACATTTGTCACATTCGTGTGTAGTTGGCGTGTATAAGAAATAATCATTTGATGGTTTGTGTGTAGAGTGTTGATGCAAAAACACCATTTTGAGAAGAGTTAAAATGTTTAATTAAGTGCTTGCTTTTGCAAGAGATGTGTGACGTTTTGCATGTTGTGTGTGTGTTTTGGGGTTTTGTGTGTAGAGTTTAGAGAAAAGGAGCCATAGCAAATTGCAATCTATTTTTTTGTGTGTGTTGTTAGGTTAGGTTTTGAACTTTAAATTTAACAGTTTTGAAAATAGTATGCAAACGTGCAAAATGGGTTGTAGATGCACAGAGTTTTGCTGGTGGTTGAGTTTGAGTGAGAAAAGAATTCATGAATTTTGAAAGATGTGGTAATTTTGGGGAATTTTGTGTCAAAGCTATGAAAAATTATCCACTGTTTAGTCCACATAGACTGCTGTTTGCTAACTGTGTGAAGAGTTTTGAAAAAGTGAACTCAGTATTGAGTAATGTGTGTAACCACTTGTAAAAAACTGTAATTACTGATGTCACATTTAATCTGTTTAGATTGGACTGCACCCTCTGGCCAGCCTCTCTCATTGAATGCCATGGTTTATCAGATTGTCAATGATACTGGCACATATGTCATTGGAAACAACTGTTCTGTGTCTTCCCCTTTGAGCTGCTGTACCACAGCATAGACACACCCCCTCTTCCTCTATGGGCTCCTGGCTGTGGTTCCCCTCTTTCTCTTGTCGTCTTTTGTCTTGCTCCATTTCATGCCATCACCAACTCACAGTTACATGTGATTATGGACAATTTACTGATTGAACAATTGATCAATGAGGATTTACACACGTGCAGTAGAGATTCACACTTGTGGGAGTCTGTGTTATTGACTGTGAACAAATGTTCTAATTTAGTTTAATTTGCATTTTGTGTGAAAGCAACCATAAATGCTGTTTTGCAGAAATGTATACTATTCTGCTTGTTTAGGTTATGGTGTTCGTCATGTGGACCACAGTTTAATTCACACTGACTAAGCAAATGAGAAAAACTGTAATTTACACTTTCTAAGAAGCAAACTATAACCAGGGGCATCGCCCCTGTATTTTCTATCAGACCCCATAAAAATAATATGAATGTGAAGTAACGGCACGGTCAAACAGTCCGACCAAAATAATACAAGAATGAAGAAGTAACTCTGCAAAACGCTGTCAGCAACTCCCCACCCCCACTCTGACTCTGACACAGGAAAAAACACCATCCGCACCCATGCCCCCCCCACCCCTGATCCTGGACACTGTTTTCGTAGCCCCACTAAAACGCCCCTGACTATAACTAAAGATAATGAGCAGACTTCGCATTAATTCTGAGAAGTATTACTTTCTAAATAATTTTGCAGCTTACAGATTTCATCAGTTATTTTTGAAATGTAATCATACTCCAATCATCCATTGCTGTGGAGCTGTTTTTCTAAGTGGGTCAAATGTTTCACCCGTGGGCAGCAGGCCTTAATGAATTGATGTATGAATACCACAGAAATATCACACGCATACTTCATGTTATGCATCAACAAGCATGACAGTGTGTTCTTAATTAGTCTGCTCAGGGTGGTTCCCTCTGTGGCATGCCTTTCATGTCAAGTTGCACTAAATCACCTGTACAAGGAAGGTGTGTTGCCTGCATTCTTCGCTGTGTATGTGTGAATTTATTGTATGTTTTAAATTTTTTACATGTCAGTATCTCCCAGGGCAAGGTTTTGGTACTGGCACCATTGCAGCCCGTGGTTGTCCTTTCATTCTTCTGTCTCCAAATAAACTTCAGCTTGAACTTCCGGTGATTTTCTTTCTTTTTCTTTTCTCTTTTTTAATTCTTAAGCACGTATTATTTCTTTCAACTTTTATAATAAAATTACCTTCTGTGTTGCATGTGTAGAGAGAAGGCCCAGTGGAGGGCAATACAGCCTGCAAGTCCTGGAGAGAGAGAGCTAGGGAGTTTGGGGGGGTGAAGAGGAGAAGGTTTGTTATTCAAAACAAGCCACCCGTGTCTCCCCAGACTTGCTTTTCTCAGTTGGGCAGTTTACCATCACCAGCTGGGGGATGAGTGAGGGGGGGCTTTGAGAGCACAGATCCTCTTTACTGGCACCTCTGTTGTGATTGTGCTGGTGTATCAGGGCAATAAGGGGATGGGAGGGGGTACCATTTTGAAACAGTCCACATTTACTCTACATCACTAGGCCTATGCCAGGCCTGGACAGGCTGCTTTGGGGTTCCAGAGTCCGGCAGGCCTGGCTGTACTCTTCGCCTACAGCCTTGACCACCCCAAAGCAGGGCGGCTGGTGCTCTGAGCTTTGATGAGCAGCTGTTTGGATGAGACTGCAGGAAGTGGCTGAGTGATTATGCATGAGATAAGTATGCGTTCTCAAAAGCCACCCTCACCTCCACCACCCTTTCTACAGAAAACTAAAGATCTCTAAGATAAATTGTTTGTGAACATTGTCGCCACTCCTTCTGCTCTGCCCTCTCATTCTTTTGTTTGTTTGTTTTAAATATGTGGAAGAAGGAAGTTGCAGAAGTGAGTTTTGTCCCATGAGGTGAATTGGATCGGTGTGATGAATCCTGCTGTATAACTGCAGGGTAAACAATACCTGATAATTTTGATGGTATTATTGTTAGGCTGGTTTTGGCGTAGCATTTGTTTTGCCTGCGCTACTCATTGCTCCAGTACACTACTGATTGCCCAGGACTCACCTCACAGCCACAATCACCAACAGACCGAGGGAGAGGGAGAGACCCAGAGAGAGAGAGATTGGGAGTCAGAGAGGAAGTGCAGGTCTCAGGGCAGAAGGTACCACTTCATTTTGTCTCACACATACAGGAAGCTTCAACATGATGGTAAACACACTGTGAGAGTGTGAAGTGTGTGAAGCTGTTTGACATTTTTGTCTAATGCTTTGGCAATACTAATTTTGGTAATGCCAATAAAGCTTTTAAAATTTTACTGAGAAATAGAGAGTCAGAGAGTGAGACCGAAAGAGAGACTGAGAGAGACAGAGACAGAGAGAAAGCTACAATTCCCCATCAGTAGTATCTTTTTAATGTATGTAAATCAAATATTTATTAAATCATGAAATACTTATATTAGTAATGGTACTAATATTATTATTAATAATAATACACATTCTTCTATCTTTGCACACATACGCTGTTCTTTTCCACACTTTAGTCCTTGTGATTTGTTTCTTTTCTCTAGTCTGGTCTCTGTGTTTTCATTTGTTAAAGGTCAAGGTTACAGGTAGACCTGTTTGAAAATTAGTTGCAGGGAGTGACTGTAAATATATATTTGTTTTTTTTTGGGGCTCCAGGTGATGACGTCATGGATTGACAGGGCTGTGGTGTTGTTCCTGGAAGTCTGATCACCCCCAAGGACACAACTGGTAAATCTGGTTCTCTTTCTCTCTCTCTCACACACACACAGTAATGGGGCACTGATTTTGTACCCTTGAGCAAGGTACTGTACCTAGACTGCTCCAGTGAAAACCCAGCTGTATAAATAGGTAATTGTTTGTAGAAATAATGTGATATATTGTGACAATATCACTGATCATTGTGCAGAACAGGCCCAGTAGAGGAGATTATACACACAGGAGGTCCTGCTGCTGCAACTGTCTCACACACTGGCAATTTTGCCTTAGAGCCTGTGGGGGCAATAGTGAGCAATGCAGTAGTCTTGACAGCCCAATCAATAAAAATCAAAAAATAAAAAACAAAGCATGGCTCGCCCTGCCAAGTGTATGATGACGTCACTGCAGGTAAATCCACACCCATCCAGCCCAGCAGTATTTATGGTGCCTCGGCTCCTGCCCAGCACAGAAGCACAGCCATTCAGGCTCAGTCACACACAACAACACGTCTCCAGCTCACCGGATCAGACAAGGTAGTAGTTCTTGTTCTTCTTCATTGGATTTTACATGTCTGTCAACTATGTCTGTCTTTTTTTCTATCTATAGATCTGTCTGTCTGTCTGTCTGTCCCTCCAGCTGTCTATCTTTCAGTCTATCCACCTTTGTCTATCTGCCTGTGTGTGTGTGACAGTGAGTGTGTGTGTTTTCTTTTTGACACCCGTGAATTGTTCTAATTTGAGTTTAGAAGTTACTGGGAGTGGGTCTGCGGATCCGCCCCATGTGAGAGTTCCTGCTGCAGTTGCACTGTAATTTAGCAGGATTTGTATCGCATCATATCACACATTTACTATGCTTTACGTTTGCTATCCATGGGGATGGACCCTATTGCACTGCCCCCTATGCATCCAGATACCGCACCAAGACTTATTTATCTGGAGAAGGCCTATATTGTGGGTACATAATATAGCCGAATACATTAAACAACTTAACATAAGCATAAAATATGAACTTAGAATTACGAGTCCCTAAGGACGTTGGCAACCTTCACCCAGGAACAGATCCCCTGCAGGAAGTATTTTCTGCAGTGGCACTAGGGGGCTGTGCAGTGCTGCACTATCTTTACTGTGCTTCTACCCTGACACAGCATGGCATGGATGTGTAAGGGGAGGGCTGGGTGATCCTGCTCTGGCTGCCGAACAGCCTGAACTGCCCTCTTCACACCACTGCCGTTTCCCCGAGGTGCAGTGACAGGCAGTAGGAAAACCTACAGAGACATTAAAATCCAGTTCCACCTGACACCGGTAAAAATAAACAAGTTTTCTAATAACAGGTGGAAACTGCCTGGTGACCTGCTGTCATTGTTTTTTACAAACACCCTAGTAAAACACATATCTTAAAATTAATTTAGTGTTTTTTATTCTCATTGGACTCACAGTCTCCTGGTGTCCCGTGATGATGCCAACATGCATGGGAACACTGTGGAGTGTGTGGAGGTTCCTCCACACAGTGTCCATGGACAGTCGTTTGTATTGGACCCACATAGTCCCAGGGCCGATGTTGCAGCACCACATAACCCCAAACTCTACCCTGTCTCAGGCCTGCAATGGCATCCACGGTTTCAGACAGCTCCCGGCTCAACAAGAACATGAGGGAATACTACATGAGGCTGCCACAGCACGGCAAGGTGCAGGTCACCTACGTGTGGATCGACGGCACAGGGGAGGGGCTGCGGAACAAGACCCGGACGCTGGACAGCGAGCCCAAGAGCATCGAGGGTGAGGGGGCTAAATGGCTGGGAGGGGTGGGACAGGGACAATTATGGCAGAGGTTCTTGGAACGCCAGTGCTGGAGGGGTCTTGAGTTCCAAGAATGCACAAGGAGAAATGTTTAGGAGGTAGTATGGTAGGACGACTTGTATGTGTGCGTTCAGTAAAACAGCCTAGGTTCCTTAGGGAGAAAAACAAAAGGCTTTGACAACCAGTCAGGGGTTTCCAGAAAAGTATAAAGTGTAAAGAAGAGTATACAAAAGAGTGAACTAATGTATTCACCCTGCTCTTTACAATAGTTTAAAAATGTACAGTACTTAGGCAGTTCAAATGCTTTCAAAAATAGACATGTTAATAGATTATATTTATTAATTAACTAAATGCAAAGTGAGTGAACAGAAGAAAAATAAATCAAATCAATATTTGGTGTGACCACCCTTTGCCTTCAAAACAGCATCAATTCTTCTAGGTACACTTGCACACAGTTTTTGAAGGAACTCGGCAGGTAGGTTGGCCCAAACATTTTCTGTGGATTTAGGCAGCCTCAGTTGCTTGTCTCTCTTCATGTAATCCCAGACAGACTCGATGATGTTGAGATCAGGCCTCTGCAGGGGTCATACCATCATTTCCAGGACTCCTTGTTCTTCTTTATGCTGAAGATGGTTCTTAATGACTGTTGCTGTATGTTTGGGGTCGTTGTCATGCTGCAGAATAAATTTGGGGACAATCAGATGCCTCCCTGATTGTATTGCATGATGGATAATTACATGCCTGTACTTCTCAGCATTGAGGAGACCTTTAATTCTGACCAAATCCCCAACTCCATTTGCAGAAATGCAGCCCCAAACTTGCAAGGAACCTCCACCATGCTTCACTGTTGCCTGCAGACACTCGGCGAACAAACTGCCTTCTGCTACAGCCAAATATTTCCAATTTTGACTCATCAGTCCAGAGCACCTGCTGCCATTTTTCTGCACCCCAGTTCCTGTGTTTTCATGCATAGTTGAGTCGCTTTGCCTTTGTTGCAACGTTGGAGGTTTGGCTTTTTGGGCGCAAGTGTTACATAAAGGCCACTTCTGACCAGACTTCTCCAGACAGTAGATGGGTGTACCAGGGTCCCACTGTTTTCTGCCAATTCTGAGCTGATGGCACTGCTGGAAGTCTTCCGATTGCAAAGGGAAGTAAGCATGATGCGTCTTTCATCTGCTGCAGTAAGTTTCCTCAGCGTTGCCCATTTCTTTGTGCTTCTTCAAAAGAGCTTGGACAGCACATCTGGAAACCCCTGTCTGCCTTGAAATGTCTGCCTGGGAGAGACCTTGCTGCTGCAGTATAACTACCTTGTGTCTTGTTGCTGTGCTCAGTCTTGCCATGGTGTTTGACTTTTGACAGTAAACTGTCTTCAGCAGCCTCACCTTGTTAGCTGAGTTTGGCTGTTCCTCACCCAGTTTTATTCCTCCTACACAGCTGTTTCTGTTTCAGTGAATGATTGTGTTTCAACCGACATATTGAATTGATGATCATTAGCACCTGTTTGGTATAATTGTTAAATCATACACCTGACTATATGCCTACAAAATCCCCGACTTTGTTCAAGTGTACCTAGAAGAATTGATGCTGTTTTGAAGGCAAAGGGTCAAGACACAAAATATTGATTTGATTTTTCTTCTGTTCACTCACTTTGCATTTAGCTAATTGATAAATATAATCTATTAACATGTCTATTTTTGAAAGCATTCTTCCTTTACAGCATTAAATGTTTGTAAAAATATATGTATAACTTTTTTTTTGTGCAAATCTTTTTCTGGTGCTGGTCAACAATCCTCTCATCCTTGCCTCAGCAGCCTGCTGCCAGTCTAATTTATTCCAGGCAGAAATTAAGCTTGGACCCAGAACCGATGGCAGCTTTGACCTGCCTGCAAACAGTGAATTACACACCTGTCCCATCACGGCTTTCACTCAGAAAAGCGGCCTGCGATCTGTAGGATCTGTGCGGCTGGCCGTGGTGTCAGCATCTCTGAATGAGCAACAGATGGTGGAGCACAGGTCTGCGGATCTGATAGGGTTCATTCAACTAAATGGTTCCCCAGCTCCCAAGGTTCATTAAGGTCCCACAGCTCAGAGATGTGTGTGCTCCAATACCTAGTGATTTTAAAACACCTGACTGCTGCACCTTGTTGTTACGCACACCTACCACACCTAAGTGGCACTGGCCTTTGCAGCCGCAGAATGAGAGTGGGCATGCCCTGCACAGAGCGACACACCTGCTGCTGCTCACTGAACAGGTATTGACTGAAAACCGAGATGTAAATTACAGTGCATACCATCATCATTACCATCAGACACTCACCCAAACAGGTGCAGAGCTGGGAGGGAAAGCAAATGGGGGGAGGCAGAAGTGTGTTGGGGAGGTAAGCAAAGCGGATGTGGAAGGATGCTGATTGTAGAACATGACCCCCCCCCCCACAGACATCCCGGAGTGGAACTTTGACGGCTCCAGCACCTACCAGGCTGAGGGCTCCAACAGCGACATGTACCTGGTCCCGGTGCGCATGTTCAGAGACCCCTTCACCCTCGACCCCAACAAGCTGGTGCTGTGTGAGGTCCTGAAGTACAACCGCAAACCTGCAGGCAAGCTGCTCCCCCTGTCTTCACCTCCCTGCCTTTGTTTCTCCTCTCTCTGTCATTCTTTCTTTCATTCCTTTAATTTGTTTCCTTTGTTTCTGTTTTTTTCATAAAAGGAAACCAAATACAAGCTATTCTGGTTTCGCCTGCCTTTACTTTCACATCTCCCTGTATCTTTCTCATCAACCAAGAACAGCCACAAAACCCACAGCTCAGCTCAGCTCTTTCTGTTTCTTTCCTGTTTACTTTCCTTCCTGTTTCTTTTCTCTCACATTCAGTCTTTGTCTTTATATATTTCTTTCTAAGTAACCTTGTTCAGTTACCGGTATAAAAAAAACCTAAAAAAAACAACAACAACAACATCGGGAACAATGATTGCCTGAGCTGTTCCAGAGTCTTTACAGCCTCCCATGTTGACGTCCCTGCCTGAGTCTGCAGTTCTCCCTGAATTTGTTTGAGATGACTACAACCTGTGGTCAGTGTTTCTTATGTGTGTGTGTCCATCTCTAACCCTGCAGAGAACAACCTGCGCTGGTCCTGTAAGGAGGCGATGGACGCTGCGCGAGAGAGCCGCCCCTGGTTCGGGATGGAACAGGAGTACAGCCTGCTGGGGATAGACAAGCACCCCTATGGCTGGCCACCTAATGGCTTCCCCGGGCCACAGGGTGAGTCTACCACTGTGATGCACAGAGTGTCCTGTTTCCTGTTTTCTCCCTCCTCCTCCTCCACTCTTAAAAGTCTTGAACTGATGTCTGTGTCCTCATCAGCCTCACATTCATCAAGCATCTGTAGGGGGTGGGGGGTTGGGCAGAGACTCACAGGGTAGAATATTAGAAGATAAAGAAATCAACATACATTTCACATTCCATTAAGTCAACACTGGAAACTGATATAAGGCAGAGAGCGAGACTGTAAAAATGGGTTTATTGGATCTGAACTGAGGCTCCTGTGTTGTTGACTGACAGGTCCATACTACTGTGGGGTGGGAGCTGACAAAATCTTTGGCCGGGACATTGTGGAGAGCCACTACAAGGCCTGCCTGTATGCCGGGATCCGAATCTGTGGCACCAACGCAGAAGTAATGCCGTCACAGGTACAGTCTGCCCGCAGAGAAGGACCTTCATTCATTCATTCATTCATTCATTCGATCATTCAATTATTTGTCCCTTTTTTATCACTATATTTATATTATTTACCCCTCTTCCCATATTTATTTTCTCCATCTCTCTCTCCCACCCCCTCTCCCTTCTTCCCATCCTCCACCCCACTCTCCTCATCTCTCCCACCCACTCCCTTTCCTCCCTTATTCTCTCTCTGCATCTCTCTCTCCATCTCTCGCTCCCACCCACTCCCCTCCGCCCTCAGTGGGAGTTCCAGGTGGGCCCGTGCGAAGGGATCGACATGGGGGACGAGCTCTGGATGGCGCGCTTCCTGCTGCACCGCGTGTGCGAGGATTTTGGGGTGATCGCCACCCTGGACCCCAAACCTGTCACAGGCAACTGGAACGGAGCCGGCTGCCACACCAACGTCAGCACTGAGGCCATGAGAGGCGAGGGTGGGCTGCAGTGAGTACCAGCCACTCCCCTCACTCTGTGTTTGTATGTACTGTGTGTGTGTGTGTATGAGAGAGAGAGGGTGTGTTTGAACATACATCTTCTCTTCCTACCGTTCCCTCTCTCATTCAAATTGACTGAACCTTCCAGTTTAATACAATGTCATAAACTGTTGCGTCAACTGTTTCCTCCCTCTCAACCTTTTCTGTCTCACTCTCTCACTCTCTCTCACTCCCCCTCTCTCTGTCTTCATTTTGTAATAAAACATCAATCATGTTTTCTTCTTTCTCCTTCCCCTCTTCCTCTCCTGTCCTCCCCACTCTCATCCTCCCTCTCCCCTCCCTCCAGGCACATAGAGAAGGCCATTGAGAAGCTGGGCCGTCGCCACACATACCACATCCGTTGCTACGACCCCCACAGCGGCCTTGACAATCAGCGACGCTTGACGGGCCACCACGAGACCTCCAGCATCCACGACTTCTCTGCGGGCGTGGCCAACCGTGGGGCCAGCATCCGAATCCCACGTCAGGTGGGCCAGGAGGGCCGGGGCTACTTCGAGGATAGGCGGCCCTCAGCCAACTGTGACCCCTACGCCGTCACCTGCGCCATCGTCCGCACCTGCCTGCTGGATGCCACGGACGAGGAGGAAACGGAAAAGGGGCAGAAGAAAGACTGAGACTGCAGGAAGAGGAGGAGAGCTGGTGGAGAAGGGGGACAGGAGACAGGGAGGGACAGTGGGAGGAGGAGGAGGAAGAGGAGAAGGACCAAGAGAGGGAGTGTAGACTCTGTTGTCTCTTTAAAATGTGTGTCCATGTGCGTGACGATTATCTGTACTTGTGTTTACAGTTTCCTGAAGCATCTTTTGCAACCAGTGCACAAGGTACTTTTGCTGTAACAAATGTCTATTTTATTATTTTTTAATCTATTTTAATATGCCTGTTAAGAAAGGGAACAAAGTGCAATCTGAGCATTTAAGTGCTTTTTAGATTTAAGAAAATTGCTTTTGTGGTTGAAAGCTGGTCAACTATCTGTCAGTGGAACTATATATGAAATAATAAAAAATGTAGTACAAAATACATATATCTGTGTGTGGTTAAGGAGAGACTGGGACATGGTATCACAATGTATGTGAGATGTATTATTTATTAATTGTTAATCGTTAAGCTATGCATACCCATATGACCGAGCTCCAGTCTCCCTCATCTACTCTCTAAAGACAGGACTGCCTTGGAAGTAGAGTTCTGCTGGGGAATTTCATCATTCCAGAGAAACAGGAGGGGACGGGCAAGAGGTGGAGAACAAGGAAGAAGGAGAAAAATGCAAATGAACAGCACCTGAGTTTCGCTGTCACTACTTGATTGTGAATTAATTCCTCTCATCTGACAGATCTTGCGGCTTCTCAAGTGAGAGTGAAGAATGAGGAGTGACAGCTGTAATTTGACAGGAATTCCCTGAACTCCGGATGCACTGCTTCTCCCAGGGCTGCTCTAGTTCAGTCATCTCAATGCCTTGAATATTTTGAAAAAACTCCCACGTCCGGACTAAACTAATTCGATTTGTGCAGTTTTGTGCTTGGTTTTCGCCACATTTGCCTTTTCACTTTTTCAAGACGTGCAATGTCGTGGGGCACCATGAGGGAGCAGCACAAGCCTGTGCTAGAACTGCATCTGGCTCTGTTACCTGCCTGTCAGGCAGAGAAAGCCAAGACGTGGTAACGTTTGTGTTCTTTCTCTTTTTCTGTAGCTCTCTTTTGGGTGTGGTGATGTGCTACGGTGGAGGGGGTGTCTTACCTGTCCTCAAAGAAGGACCCATCACCCATACCTTTGTGGTTTAGTGTGTGAAAAAGGACTGTTAAGTTGGTGTTTGGTTTTTATTTGTCTGGCTTTGGTTTTCCCATCAGTATGGAGAAGGGCTAGGCACAAAACCCATGGCTATACACTGCATTACGTAGCGGACTCCTTTGTTATATGCATAAGGGTTAGGTGCGAGTGGGGTCACCCTCTTTCTGTTGCAGGTTAGTTTGTTGAGGGCTCAGTATTGCTGTAGGCAGGGATAGAGGTGTAGGGGAGTCAGGGCCCTTTTATTATTTTTTGTTTTGACAGACTGCTTGCGCCGCCCTTCTCAAACCCTCTGGCTATTAGCCACCACACCTTTTCTTATATTTGCAATCCTGTTCATTGTTATATTTGTAAACCTGTTCACAAGTTAACATTAACATTGTTAACAAGTAATTCTTGTTAAAGGAAATAAAATCCCTCTTTTGGGTAACCTTATTGTGTTGTTTGGTACCTTCATTAGCACACTCGCCATATCATTGTCATTCCGTACTCCAGTCCAGTCATACCAACGGAGTGCGCAGTGTAAAACCACCACATGAACCTGTGCCACCAGGCATGGGCACCTAAGTTAGTTTAACAATGAAAGGGCAGCATCTAAACCTGAGCGGACAGTGGGCTCTATTCATCAAAGTGTCGCTATTTAGAACGGTTTAAGGATTTTTTTTATTTACGCCTGAAATCAGGAGGGATTCATCAAACTTCCTGTTCGAAACAGCGACAGTTCTAAAGCCATTTCTGTCAGAATTGCATGCATAAATTAAAATAGGGACAACCTTCGGACCACCTAAGAGACAGCACAATCATAAGCAAAAGGGAGCGATGCACGAATTGTGGATGAAGTCGAAAAAGACACTCCAAACCAATAGTGAAGCACGCCAATTCTAAGCTACAACAAATAAAGTTATTTTCAACAATCTGCAAGGTTAAATTATGCTTTTAAATGTCTTAGTTAAGTTGGGGTAGATGCCATTTCAGTTCCTGTTTCCTGTTAAATTGTTGCGATATTTCATGAAAAGAAAACATTTGAATAACTAACATTTGTTTTCGTGTATGAAACTCTGGTGTACGTGTATATACAGTAGTAATCTTAACAAGTATGCACTTACAGATTGTATGCTATTACAATATAGGATGTAGGATTTGTATTTAACTATATTTTTCCTATGCCATTTTGTAATGCTCTTGTTGCCATGGAACAGTGCGTCTGCTACTAAATACATAATAGCCTAGTGGCAACATTGTTATTGTTATTTATTTATTGGCAGACGCCCTTATCCAGGATGAGTTGAACCCGGGTCTCCTGCGCCACAGTACAGCGATCTTACTGCATCACTAAAAGACCCAGGCCTCTTAGTGAGGCTCGAGATCGCTACAATATTTAGTAGTCTGGCTTTCCAGATTGGGGGGCCCCTAAAATTGGGGGGACCACACATAAAAATTATGGGTGTAATTTCTACACTGTTCACCCAATTTGGATGTAACTACCCTCAAATAAAATATGAAAGTCTACACTTAAAGCACATCTTGATTGTTCCTTTCAAATCCATTGTGGTGGTGTACAGAGCCAACATGATGACAATTGTGTCCCTGTCCAAATATATGTGGACCTAACTGTAGAGGAGAGGGAAGCAGGATAGCAGTGTTGGGTTCAGAAGAGGGTTGAATGAACACATGCACATGGTGCTGAGGAATGTTCGAGATGTGGTGGAATTAGGGAGATGACAACCTCTGATGCAGATGTGACAGAACACCAGTACCCAGCTAACACACAATATTGCCATAATGTTTTATAACATTGTAGCAACGTAAATTACATTGTTACAACGTTGTGGCAACGTTGTGTGTTAGCAGGGTAGGTGTTTCATCAGCACTTGGTTGGTTTTAAATTGTACGCCCACATGTCACAAGGAGGCAGGGCCAGGGAGGATGTGAGCTTCTTGATTGTAGCAATTGTCTCAAGCCCCATCATTTATGTGTACTGTACTGTCATTGTACTGTGCCCATACTCTTCAGAATTGGGAAAATGTCTCCACCGTGTGGGAGATCTCTCTACTGAAAGAACCTACAGGGGCTATACAGAACAGTGGTGGTGATTTGTAACCCCTGACTACTATTTTGTTTGTGGGTGGTTAGTGTGTCCCTTGTTGATATTTTGTATGGAAGTGTTACATCATTGTGCTGGAAGAAAGATTTGGAGTCGGCAGTTCTAATCAGAATGTATTATGTGCACGGGATAAACAGCAGAACACAGCAACAGAAAGTATTAAACAAGTATAATGTTGTTTTTCCAAACTTTTCAAGGAAGTAATAGCATATATATCCATTTTGGGACATACCCTCAAGCTTAACATGTTACAAACAGTGTCCAATTAACTATAGTATTGATTTAATCGGCATTCTAAAATAAGCCTACCCATCTCATCAATATTATTACCATTATTACTCATAAATAATCATTATTATCCTCTAAATTGTCCGCTACATTGGAAGGTCATTTGCCGATAGCAAAGATAGGTTTGAAACAATTCAACTTTAATAAGAAGCAATTACAGAATGTAAGTTGCTGATAAACTAGAAGGGAGTAACTGAAAAGTCTAAAATAACAAGTTCCCTTAGTTCATTTTGAAAGAATGCAGGCAAATTAATATTACTGTTAGAAAACTCCAGGGTCACAGCACACAAAGCACAGAAGCACAAAATGGTTTCTATTTTCATCCACATTCCCTCCTTTAGTCACAGCGTGACAACTATCCCCTATTTCCCATTTTCCTCACGTGTTAACAGGGCTACTGTTGAGCCCTGGATCCCTGCAACATCGACATCTGGAAATAGGTTAAGAGGAAAATCAACTGCTGATTATCACTACCAGGAGCATGCAAAGTTCCTTTAAAAACACATCTTCAACAGGATCAATGAAAGTATGCATAAATATGGCAGCAGTTGCGATAGTACATTGACATTTCAAACAATGCACAGATAGCATAAAAACACAAATAATAACTAAGCAATTAAAAGAAATTGCACAATCCAAGAACCAAAGAGAGATTTTAGCCATGAGAACAGGTCCCATCTGTTCCAGTCATCAGATACATGTTGTGCATAGTGGTGATTCTGACGGGCCGGGTTGGATCTCAAGCCCCCAGGTTGCTGCTAGAGCGCTAGCAAAGCACATACAAGTGAGGTTCCCTGCACAGGCTTAGGAATTAAGTGCCACAGGGAGTCTGCAAAATGGGAAACAGTAGCACATACATAACATGATTAATTAGTATATTGTCTAGCAGGAAAGTTACATATTGTCCACCATGCATTTCTTGAATGCAGCAAACGGTCATCAGGCTGAAAGTCTTTGTGGATCTTCAAAACTTCTCTTTGTTCTCTCTTCAGGGAGGTGGAGCGGCTGTTATTTGTGTCCCGCCGTTGGACATTGGCTGAGTTGTTCGCATTGAATCGAGCTGGACCGCTTCAGTAGAGAGCCGTCAGGCGATGACCACAAGGATGAGGTCGACCCCGGGCATCATCGGGATGCAGTACTGATCCTTGATGGCATTGTAGGTGTTTCTTCTTGTCAGGAGACATTGTTGTCGCTGTCAAATCATATTTAAATCAGTGTTAGTGTCTGTGGTGTCAATATTCAAAAGGGAGAGGTTACTAGCACATCACCTGGTATTTGTGGACTCGTGTGTCCAGCTGCTCCTTGTGGGCCACTGCTCCGGCCCTGGGCTGGCCTTGTTAGCTGGAGGCTGATGCTGATGTCAGCTGCTTCTGGACTGATTTCCTCAGTCAGCAATGATCCTATTGGCTGGGCACCGAAGACGCCCTCTTCCCAGACTGTTATGGGACAGACGATGGTCCTGCAGGTAGCAAGGAAGAGGATGCAGGCGAAAGGAAAAGCATCCCTCTGGTCTCCACCAGTGTTGTTTTCCTTTGGCACTTTGCGGCTTTGTGGGTGGTCAGGGGCACCTGGTAAGGGTCTGTCCGCCTGGGCTGCAGAGAGGACCTTCTCTTGTGTGCTTTGATGTACACGAGGTCACCTGGTTGAAATAGGTGACAGTCCTGCTGGGCTGGTTCAGTCTGGGCAGCTTTTATCTGTGAATGGACAGATTTGATTGCATACAAAAAGACAGCATAGCATCATCCATCAGGTGGATGTCCATCTCCCTTACAGACAATGGAGGAGTAACGGGGAGTCTCACAAGTCATCCCATAAAAATCTAATTCGGAGAAAGGCCAGTTTTGTTTTCGATTTGCTGACGGCCTCATTGACATTAGGGCTATAGGAAGGGCATCTGGACTGACCTTTCGCAAAGCCCCACCCCCAAACGGTCCTTGTCCAATCCTACCTTAGCAACTGGTCACTACTCGAAGAAGGTCCATTAAGCTTTCGTCGTTAAGGCTCACAATGGTGAAACCCGACAGCAGCTACCCCAGAAGTTTAGAGGGGGGAGTCATTTTTTTCCCCTTTCCAAAGCCCAAAACCCAAGAGGAAAGATGCCGGCAGTGGATAAGACAGTGTGGGAGGCCCCATTCCCAGCTAAATACCGCCAAGATTAACAAACATACATTTGTCTGCTCCAAGGTAAGCTAGGTGGCTAATGATGTTATCATTGTCAAGCTAACGCCAGCGGCAGTTATAGACTTCAGGTTTTAGGGGGCTTTGTGGGGCTGCAGGGGGGGTGCTGGCAGTGTTTTGCTAATTTACTTCTTCATTCTTCGATTCTTTTGTGGTAATATTTTTAAGGGGGATCAGTGAAAATACAAGGGGCGGCTAACGGTGCTTGACTTTAACAGGTGACTTTCTGCTGAAGCTGATAGTATGATGTTGACTGATAGAAGATTTCTATAATAGCTGTATAAACAGAACTGACCCAGCAGTGCAAGAGCATGACTGCTTCACACAGCTGTGCTGGTCGCAATTTAGCATGAGTTTGGGTGGTTTCTCATTCTTTGATTGAGATCTGTATGCTTGTGCTTCAATTATTGTTGTGTCCCCTTCCTTGTTGATTTGAATATTCTGAACATATCCTTCCACTGCATATTGCAATCCCTTTTGCCTCAATCTGGAGGATATCGCAGAGGTATTACTCCAGAAACAATCGCTTACACTGAGTGGTAATATGCTACTTTTCCTCTCCATGCTTGGCTGTTTACAGTAGTTCCCGCTTACAAAGCAGCGATGTTTGACTGGCGTAGCAACAGTAATTAAGTGGGTGGGGCTTTTGTGAAAGGTCAATTTGAGCCCTGTTTCTTTGCATATTTTAACCAGTTCATTCTCTCTTCTGCTCCAGCTGACTGAGAGTGATAGGGGCAATGAAAATGATGTCCCAGTGAAGTGAGGGCCCCTAAAATGTTCAGACATCCCCCCCTTGCCCATGTGGCCAACAACATGCACCAGATGGGCAAGCCAGGGAAGGAGTGCCCATGGGGCAACCATGCCTTAGAAGATTTTTGAGCTCTCTTATGGAAGGTGCAGTGGCTAGTTGCATTTTCCTGGAGCTTTTACAGCGCATCTCAGATTGTATTTATCCTGTCCTGGGTCATAAGGGTCAAATATCAGTTTAATCCGGATATGATTAGAAATGTGCATATCAGATATATTCATAAGATCTTATTAATATTATAGTAGTCATTATAGCAGCTCCTTAGACAATATAGTTAGTAATTATTAGGTTAATAATTGCAGTTATTAATCAATTATTTGTATTTGAGTTGGTTTATAAACTCTCATAACCATACATTTGTAATTATTTTCATAGTATCATTAGGAACAATTACCAATATAATTTGAATAGTTTTTTTCTATGCGGTTTTCATCTAGTAATGGGTTTAAATCTTGTATTTTCCTAATTCGTCTGTATAAACATCAGTGTTATTATTATTAGTAATGCACAAATACTATCTCTCTCTCTCTTAGTCATCTCAGGCTGCTTGTCTGGCAGGCGAGCAGAGGGAGCTGAGGCCGCACACAATGTTACTGCCCTCACCTCCCCCCTCTCCATAGAGGGTGCTCATTTCGTCTGTCTGCTTGACACTGTCTCACCGTGTATAAACCTTTTTTCATAGTCTTTTTCAATTGACTATCCTCAGGCCTTTTCGACTCTCAAACCCTCATCAACTTTCTCAAACTTCTTGAAAAAGCATAGTTTTTAATAGCATTCTGTATAAAGTAACTATAATTATAATATTATTTGTTATTCATGACTCTCTTAGTATGGACTGGCGTCCCATCCTGGGTGTATTCCTGCCTTGTGCCCTATGCCTGCCGGGATTGGCACCGGCTCCCCCGCAACCCTCGCCAGGATAAGCAGTTTAAAAAATGGATGGATGGATGGATGGACTCTCTTAGTCTTATTCTGGACTATACAATAAATTAAAAATACATTCACCTTGCACAAAATCTTAACTTAAAGAAACACATACAAATGTTATATCCGAAGTAAATTCAGATATCAGTTTTGTTTGACATGTTTTGTTGACCTGCAGCGTCTCAAACTACCATTATTTATTAATTTGTATTCCATAATAATAATGTATCACTTTTAATTTCCCACAGTATCTTGAGAACTTTCACTAATACTTAAGACCTATTTTAATTTATCTTTGGGGCATTTGGCTAAGACTAGATTGTATTTTGCCTTTTTTTTCTTTTCTTTTTTCTAACAAATGTTTTAAGCCAGCTAGCTTTGGTTTCTCATTTCTTAATTTGCATTTATCATTCCACATAATAAACACTTTCCAGTTTACTTTTCTTGTTTTTTTTATCTCTATTTTGCAAATTACTCCCCATTTCTTTTCTTTCTTTTTTTCTCTCAAGACAACCTGGCCTTGAAAAGAACACAGAGGGTAGGGAGTAAACGTGGGCCTCAACTTCACCAGGAGACAACCTGACTCCCTACTTATCAGCAGTACTGGTTATCAGCCCAGATGTTACCAATGCTTTGCTTTCGCACCTAAATAAGTTCTAAACTTGCATTTATATATATATATATATATATATATATATATATATATATATATATATATATATATATATATATATATATATAAAACTACCGGTCAAAAGTTTTATAACACCTCAATTTTTCCAGTTTTTATTGAAATTTACTAAGTTTAATGTCTCAATGTACGCTGAACAAATAAACAATTGGAGATAAAAAAAGAAATCATGTAATCGTTTTGTTTACCACAATTTAACCCCTTAAGCTGACAAATCACCTTAAAAGGGCACTAAATAGGTTTGCTTCTCTTGGCTTTTGTGTTGTTTGCCAAGTGTTTGGTATCCCATGAAAGCTGAGACTCTTCTGTAATGGGCAGGTGGGGGGATACTTGGTCTGAGTAGGAAAACAAAATATCACAAAATATTGACAATTATGACATATTCTGGAACCAGACAGTCTACTCATCAAAACAAGACCATCCACATTTTGGTAGAAGCAACACACACCTGTAGAGAGCTCAAAACAGATGGAAAACTGTTTACAGTGTACTAATACACGATTTTACATAATTGGATCTGAGCTTCTCTGTGTTTGATAGATAATATATACTGGATTAATCTGTAGGTTGTTCTGAACAAAACAAGCCTATTGGCAAAGAAATCTGATTGAAACTGAGTGGTCTGTGACCACAGCAGACTGCGTGTTTACCCCCAGGGCTCTGAATGACGGCAGGCGACATGGAAACTGTAAATCAGATGTGTTTATGAATGAAACGCGCTGGTAGCCAAGAGGATAAGCTTTCAAACAATGTGCGCATTTTAGGAATACAGTGTCACTTCTATGCACAGAGCTGCGTGTAACACTGACAAATAATGCTTAAGAGGGAGTATATAACTCTGAAATGTACATTATTTTTCAGTTTTTGGTAACCTAAACTTTTTTTGTAACCTCTGGCAGTTTACCACTTACCGTTGTACCATTTTAGGCTATTCATTGGACTTGGACTGCTTAAATTTCAATTAAAACTGGAGGGTGTTCTATACGGAATAGCATTAGGGCCATTAGTTATTTCTGGAACTGGAAACATACACCCAAAATAGTTTACACTATTTCTCCATTTGATCGATTATTAGCTTATTAGCTTATTAGCTAATACGGCTTATTAACCTTCCGGTTTTACCCAGTCCCATTATAACACCATATCAACGCTGTTGGTGTTTGAACCTGAACTTTCAACTTTTTTTCTCAAAAGTTTATTTTGACTTTTTTTCTCAAAAGTTTATTTTGACTTTAAATCTCAAAACTTTTTACTGACTGTCCTCCTCGGGTCTTCAGGGTTTTATTTGTTCATGCATGTGGTTTTGAATGCTTGTTCCAGGGGGGTGTTTAAGTCTCTCATGCAGTGTGCTCAGAGTTAGTTCTCATTGTAGAGGCCTAGCTGTCCACTCTCTCTGATGCTATGACCTCATTCTTCCGAACAGCTTCTATGTGAAAAGCTTAGCCCCAACACCAAGTATGTCGGGGTTTATAACCCGGGGTATGGCTGACTGAAACACTGGTTGAAGTCCTGATTGGCTGTGGTTACATTTATTTTATTATGATTTTAACAGGTCTTGTCCAGCTGCAGATAGATAGATAGATAGATAGATAGTTAAACATGGGCAAATCCATTGTTCAGTAATTTCGCTGGTCACTATGTAGAACACCCCAACCAAGAAACAAAAAAAGCAAAAACAAAAATCATCCCAGCATCACATGCCCCCAGCTCACTACCCCAGCCATGTGTATGATGACGTCACTGCAGATAAATCCATGCCCATCAAGCCCAGCAGTATTTATGGTGCCTCAGCTCCTGCCCAGCACCGCAGCAGCACAGCCAGTCAGGCTCAGTGAAACACAGCAGCACGTCTCCAGCTCACCGGATCAGACAAGGTAGTAGTCCTTGTTCTTCTTCATTGGGTTTTACATGTCTGCCTCTGTTTCAATCTGTAGATCTGTCCATCTGTGATCTGAGTCAACCCACCCATCTGTGTGTGTGAGTGAGTGAGTGAGTGAGTGAGTGAGTGAGTGAGAGTGAGTGTGTGAGTGAGTTAGAGTGAGTGAGTGAGTGAGTGAGAGAGTGTGTGAGTGAGTGAGTTAGAGTGAGTGAGTTAGAGTGAGTGAGTGAGTGAGTTAGAGTGAGTGAGTGTGTGAGTGAGTGAGTTAGAGTGAGTGAGTTAGATTGAGTGAGTGTGTGAGTGAGTGAGTGAGTGAGTGAGTGAGTGAGAGAGTGTGTGAGTGAGTGAGTTAGAGTGAGTGAGTGAGTGAGTTAGAGTGAGTGAGTGTGTGAGTGAGTGAGTTAGAGTGAGTGAGTTAGATTGAGTGAGTGTGTGAGTGAGTGAGTGAGTGAGTGAGAGTGAGTGAGTGAGTGTGTGAGTGAGTGAGTGTGTGAGTGAGTGAGTGAGTGAGAGTGAGTGAGTGAGTGAGTGTGTGAGTGAGTGAGTGAGTGAGAGAGTGTGTGAGTGAGTGTGTGAGTGAGTGAGTGAGTGAGAGTGAGTGAGTTAGAGTGAGTGAGTGTGTGAGTGAGTGAGTGAGTGAGTGAGTGTGTGAGTGAGTGAGAGTGAGTGTGTGAGTGAGTGAGTTAGAGTGAGTGAGTGAGTGAGTTAGAGTGTGTGAGTGAGTGAGTTAGAGTGAGTGAGTGAGTGAGTTAGAGTGAGTGAGTTAGAGTGAGTGTGTGAGTGAGTGAGAGTGAGTGTGTGAGTGAGTGAGTGAGTAAGTATGTGAGTGAGTGAGAGTGAGTGTGTTAGTGAGTTAGAGTGAGTGAGTGAGAGTGAGTGTGTGAGTGAGTGAGTGAGTGAGTGAGAGTGAGTGAGTTAGAGTGAGTGAGTGAGTGAGTTAGAGTGAGTGAGTGAGTGAGTTAGAGTGAGTGAGTGTGTGAGTGAGTGAGTTAGAGTGAGTGAGTGTGTGAGTGAGTGAGAGTGAGTGTGTGAGTGAGTGAGTTAGAGTGAGTGAGTGAGTGAGTTAGAGTGAGTGAGTTAGAGTGAGTGAGTGTGTGAGTGAGTGAGAGTGAATGTGTGAGTGAGTGAGTGAGTAAGTATGTGAGTGAGTGAGAGTGAGTGTGTGAGTGAGTTAGAGTGAGTGAGTGAGAGTGAGTGTGTGAGTGAGTGAGTGAGTAAGTATGTGAGTGAGTGAGAGTGAGTGTGTGAGTGAGTTAGAGTGAGTGAGTGAGAGTGAGTGTGTGAGTTAGAGTGAGTGAGTGAGTGAGAGTGAGTGAGTTAGAGTGAGTGAGTGAGTGAGTGAGTGAGTGAGTTAGAGTGAGTGAGTGTGTGAGTGAGAGTGAGTGTGTGAGTTAGAGTGAGTGAGTGTGTGAGTGAGTGAGTGAGAGTGAGTGAGTTAGAGTGAGTGAGTGTGTGAGTGAGTGAGTGAGTTAGAGTGAGTGAGTTAGAGTGAGTGAGTGTGTGAGTGAGTGAGTGAGTGAGAGTGAGTGAGTGAGTGAGTGAGTGAGTGAGTGAGTGAGTTAGAGTGAGTGAGTGAGTGAGTGTGCGTTCTAGTTTCTTTGCTATTGTAGTGGTTTAGTAAATTATCAGGATGTAAAGGGTTAGGGTTAGGGTTAGTAACAAGAAGTAGTAACAAGTTTATTACAAAAACATAATTACAGGTTAACCCCAAGTCCTCCTCTCATATGAAGTAAAGAAAAGAACTAACGATGTGAGTTGGAGAAGCCTTTTTCTTCCGATAGACAATTGGTTGCACTTACAGTCGTATCTATCCGAAGTGATCACATCTCATTAAAATCCAGCTGTACAAAAATAATGTACCACATGCATAATTAACACAGACCTAAGTTTGTTACTGTTGTTGCAGTGTTTGATGAGTTGTTTGGTGCTGGTCAGCATTCTTCAGGCAGCAGATGTTATCCAGTAGCCAGTAGCTGATTGAAATAACCAGAAGACAATAGGTGTATACAATCCAAGAAACACTAACCTAAGACAGAGACAGGACAACATGACTTTGGAAATCCCCCCCCCCCGAAAGGAGTACAAATTAGACAAAACTGAATTAAAAACACGAAACCATTAATAATGTAATTTTCCCAATAAGCTACGCCAGAGTGCGAAATATAAAATGACAACCGGGGGGGTCAGCAGAATGTGGGAGCTGGGGGGTGACGGTGAAAAAGTGTGACACGCCGGGGGGGGTATCCGTGACACAGGGGGGCCGCATTTTAGGTTACAATATATTCATGTATCGACCCCCCTTTTATTTTTACCTCTTTCGGGGTTCCAAGACTTAATTAGGGGTGTTAAACCCCCCAGCCCCCACCCCGTATTTCGACCCATACGCTAGGCTATAATACTTCCTCGCTTTACACATTTAAGAAACGATATGCGTGAATCGTTCCTATTTGCTGCCCCCTATGCATCCAGATACTGCATCAATATTTGTGTATTTATTTAAAATTGTGGTTGCTAGGTTGGCCTTCGTGGGATGTATAAGGAAAACAGTGAGTTTTTCTGACATTTTCTGCACATATATTAGGTATTATGTGGAGGACTAAGAAAATAAATTACAGCCTTGTTCATAAAGTGCTCTGTGGCTACCCTGCGCTGAAGCAGAAGTAAGCACCGTGATCAGGATGTCGAAAAATAATTACTTGTCATAGTCCTAATTACTGACTTTTTAATTACCTGGATCAACGTGTTTCAGAATTATAATATGACAGAAAGGGAAAGAGGAGCAACAAACACATGATACATACACAGCCAGCTATTGCTGTTTATTCTGTATTTGCTGGAACGCAGAGTGTGGTTTGGACAGGAAAAGCCAATCGTTTAGTCCAGTAGGTTGTATCAATTAGCTAGATAGATAGATCTTATACATTTTGTATTTCGCTGTTGTGACCGGAAAACATTGCCACAAGGACGCTAATGTTAAGGCATTTTCATTGCAGCTTACAATGCTAAACTGGCAATTGAATGAAAATGTATAAAAAATGAAAAAGAAAAACACATTGGTTGGTCAACTGTAATTGCAAAATATTCCTTTATAAAACAAATAATTTGAAATTGTGAAAATAAAAAGTCGTGCTAATGTCGGGAAACAATAATACAAGGGTCTGACACGACAGGCGTGACAGTTGACAGGTCTGCTGTCATTATGCCATGTCCATACGTCTTCAGTGTATTTTTACATAGATATGTATTTAATAAAGTTTTTGTGTTAGACAAGTATTCATCAGTTGCATCAATTACAACGTATTCATTTATGTGGAAACGATCTGCGATGAGACATACATGTTTGGCTGCGCAGCGGAGATGCTGCTGAAGAGAAGCGTGCGGTTTGTTTGCGTCGCGTCTGCGCTGGCGTGCGGTACTGAGCGATGGAAAGGACGTCACTGTCTGTCATCATTCCTAGAGCTGATATACTTTTACCCAACCACAGACCGTGACAATGAATATCTAGCCAATCCAATGAAATCCTTTTAATGACGTGCAGAAACCCAGAGACGGGAAGAGGAAGAGGAGTATGAAGAGTAATAATGTGTCACAATATAACACCCCTTCTCATGTGTTAGTGTGTTTATACAGATCCCCATTAGCTGCCATGTTATTGCATATGTGATTGATGTAATTGCACACCTGTGTAGACTAGACAGGTGCATATGAGGGAAAAGGATCTGGATAGAAGAAACATGCTCCCACACTGTTTCTGCTTGCAAGTGTTATAATTCAATAGAATGCAGTGTTTTGATCAAAGACCTTATAACACTTGCAAGTCTACACAGGCGTGCAATTAGCTTTTGTTATGGTGATTGTTTAATTACCTGAATAAATGCCACGTTTTAACATGTTCACCCTCATGCATTTTTGGTGATGTTTTCCTATGGCTGCTAAAAATAAGTGTTTTCCTTCTACCAGACACAGTGGCTAGTGGCCAAAAAAGTTAATTTTATCACCTGACTGTAGATTAACTCCATGGGCAGCAATGTGTATTAGTATTAATCAGGTCTTTGGACTCTGGTGTTGGGGGGTTTGTATTCAGTGCGATGAGGGTATTTACCTACATTGCTCCAGGGTAAACCTACCTGTATATATAGGTAATCGTATGTAAAATAATGTTGTCTGTTTTTACAGTTGTACGTCACACTTTATAATTGCATCAGCTAAGAAATATAATAATTCTGAGGGCTTCGGTCATGCTAATTTGCATAATTTGTCACATTGAAAATGCAATCTGTATAAACAAAATCACCCCTTGTAATTATAAATAAATGCATATGTTAATAAATAAATCTCGAATAGTAATCATGTTTTTATTTTTACAATCACACAGGTATTTGATTTTACTTGCGTGACACATCCTAACCCTCCATAAAAGCGAAACAAAATAGCTTAAAAAAATATATATATCGACTCCGAGGCCATACTGCTACCATCATCATAATCATCGTTATTAATAAGCCTAATAAATAATGCATAATAATTTACATTTACGCTGGTCAATCCCGGAGATAATCCTCTGTGATATACCAATTTTCTCTTGCACAGCTTACATTAAGCTTTTGAGTGTGTTTTGTTCATTTAGTAAAACAATCCCAAACAGCATATGGTTTTCGAGACTTGTTTTACGTTTCAATTTATATTGCACTTTGCTGTAAAGATGGCGGGTAAAGAAAACATAACACTGTCCACATCACATGCATGCTGGCAGGTGTGAGTTAGGGCTCTTCAGATGTATTTCATTCATTTAAATACTGTAACACTTGGGGGGTTTTCGGCTCACGGCGAGATGGGGAATTGAGCCACAATGCAGCGATCTCCCCGCGGCACTAACGAGGCTGGAGATCGTTACAATGCAGTTATATATGGTGATAATGTGCACGCAATAAAACGCTAAAAACAAACAAAGGCTCCTGCTTCACAGTTACGTTACGCACGAAGCAGCAGCTGCCCGTCCGAAGCACCGAGACAAGGGTTCAAAGCCTCGCGACACCTTGCCAGAAACCACGTGATCGCTGCAAACGCAGCTTTGTTACGTCACACCAGCACCTGACAGCGTCGAACTGGTTTGGAATAGTGTCGTTGTATCAAACCCACATAATGCTTCAAATAGTTCTGAACCTCCTCAACTCCGACGGTTAGAGAGAGGAGACAGATTTTTAGACGCTGTAGAGTACATTTATTGAGAGAGAGCCAGAGATGGAAACTTAGATAGACGTACATAACGAGTTAGAGAGATTGATTTAGAGATAGTTATAGAGCAGGGCTTCCTAAACTTTTCCATCCCGAGGCCCACTTGATCAACACCATAACGCTTTGAGGCCCACTACCCACACAATCCATTCAAAAACACATTTAATACATTTAAATAAATTGCATAATTTGTTAATGACGTCACATTAACTAGTAATTGGAGAAGGGGTTGTAACATTCTGTAGTCCAAGTGGTTAGAGTCAGAAAACCGGACCACAGAACAGTGGTCCAAGTAGTGGTCCAGACCACTTAGAACTATGGGGCGCCAAATGTAAAACCGCGCACACCTTTTTTTTAGTGTCTTTTTTTCACACATTTAACTTAAACCTTGTGCTTTTTTCCACATTTATAAATATTTCATTTATTTAAATAAATACTTAAATAAATGCTTATTCTCCATTTTTGAAAAATAAATATTTATCGTTTGATTAAATATTTAATTAAATCCTAAATCAAAATAAATATATAGTTTTTTAAATAAATATTTAGTATTTAGTAAATGGAAACACAACAGGTGATTGACCAGAGCCAACAAAAATGTTTCAAACAAATACAGGTCCTACAAAAGGACATCTGAGTGTGCACAGAAGTTACAAACCGTGTGTGCTGACTTTGCCTTTATCAGGACAAAGATGTCCTAATAGCACTGTAATGTCAGGATCAACCAGGTTTGAACCCAGGCTGCTTCATCCAAAGGCTAATTTCCATGACCGACTGTTACGAACTAGTGCTGGACAACCAACAATTTCCTGTTCCCCTGCGCAGGATTTCTTCCGGTACAGAGACAAACAATATCCTGTGAAACTGCAGTTCCCAATGTTTGGTGAACCTAAAGATGATGGTGATCCTCTCCTGTATCTTGAGAAATGTCATGACTTAACAAAAATTAAAAATGAGAGGAGGCCATTCGACCCATCGTGCTTGTTTGGTGTCCATTAATGTCTAAGTGATCCAAGGATCCTATCCAGTCTATTTTTGAATGTTCCCAAATTTTCAGCTTCTACCACATCACTGGGGAGTTTGTTCAGATTGTGACGACTCTCTGTGTGAAGAAGCGTCTCCTGTTTTCCGTCTTGAATGCACAATTTCCATTTGTGTCCCCGGGTGCGTGTGTCCCTGCTGATCTGGAAAAGCTCCTCTGGTTTGATGTGGTCAATGCCTTTCATTATGTTGAAGACTTGGATCAAGTCCCCATGTAGTCTCCTCTGTTCCAGGGTGAAAAGGTTCAGGTCCTCAGTCTCTCAGTAGGACATTCCCTTCAGACCTGGAATAAGTCTGGTTGCTCTCCTCTGAACTGCCTCTAGAGCAGCGATATCTTTCTTGAAGTGTGGAGCCCAGAACTGTACACAGTATCCAGATGAGCTCTAACTAGTGCATTGTACAGTCTGAACATCACTGCCCTTGTTCTCAATTCTACACTTTTGACAATATACCCTAGCATTCTGTTTGCCTTTTTTATTGCTTCCCCACTGTCACAGGCTGGCCGTTGCCTGGGCATAAAAATTACCAGTTGACTCTGAGTTGCAGTGAAAATAGTAAGAAGTGGTGTTTATTTACTTAATATCTTCAAAAAGTAAACAGCTCAGACTGCCTGAAGTCTGGAACCCATAGACATCACCAGATGCTGGGTTTCTTCCCTGGTGATGCTCTGCCAGGCCTGCACTGCAGCTGTCTTTAGTTCCTGCTTGTTCTTGGGGTGTTTTGCCATCAGCAAGTGAAATGCTGCTCAATTGGATTCAGGTCAGGTGATTGACTTGGCCATTGCAGAACATTCCACTTCTTCCATTAAAAAAGTCTTGGGTTGTTTTCGCAGTATGCTTCAGGTCATTGTCCATCTGCCTGTCATATGCCTGTGTTGCCATTTTGCTATGCTTTCATAAAAATATGTAATTATTAAATCGTATTTATTATCATTTTTATTAAAATGCGTATATTCTACTTGCATGTCAAGTATAAGTCTATTAAGGCTGCACACATTTAAAAAATAAAATTATACCTGCATATGTTTGTTTTTTTAGATTTGAAGTTGAGTCCTTTAGAGCAGACCGTACATTGTGCCGTGGTGGACACATTTTGCACTTTCTTTGAAAGTGAACAATTGTCTGTACTTCAATGAGTTAAATCCCTGTTAACACACAATGTTGCCACAACATTGTAGAAACCTAATTTATGATGGCACAATGTGGTGTGTTACTTCCATTCTGCTGCCTGTACGATGGCGCCGAATCAGCTGCTCTTTGGCTAGAGTCACGAAAATAAAAACAATGTTGCAAAAATACTACATGTGGGTCCCTTCAGATTTACACAATTTCCTTACACTTGTACACTTTCATGTAAATGATCTAGAAGTAATCAGTAATCTTGTAATCAAATAATCAAAATTCCGTAATCAAAATTCTGTAATCTGATTATGTAACGCCGCTACTTATATTCCGTTACTCCCCAACACTGTCAAGAATGAACGAATTCCGTGAGTTTGTACCCTTAATCTGCGAAAAGCAAGAGAAAAGATAGACTATGAAAAGCGACGTAGAGATGTACAATAACAACCCATGGAGTGATCTCATGTGTTATCTGAAACATCTGAGCAATTCAGTGCCAAACTCCCCCTTAAGTGGAAAGGACCCTATGAAATAGCCAGAGAAGACACAGGTAAAGATGTTAGGACCGTCCATGTATCACACCTGAAACTGAAACTGTGACTAAGTAAAGACAAATGGTGATGGACATGTTTGCTGAGGGTGATGAAGACGATGAAGAATTTGCTGCTGTACATCTGCCTCCAGGTTCTGTCTTTTCGTCCTGTCACTATTAAAGAAAAAAAAATGTCATAAAAAAAAACGTAAATGTCATAATTATGACTTACTGTAATGGGGATTGAGAATGCTCACATTGCAACCGCCCTGTTGATGCAGTCAATTGGTCCCCATACACTTGAGCATTTGAAACCATGAGTGCATTAACTTATTGTTGAGCCATAGAACAAATACATTACAGTTAGGCTATATAAATAAATACATATATATATATATATATATATATATATATATATATATATATATATATATATATATATATATATATATATATATATACACACACACACACACATCTATATTTTCTCAGGTTATTCGATAAGTAGAAACATATTCTGTGGAATTTTATAAATTTATAAATTTTATGTCCTTGTTTGATGGCCCCATCACCCTATTTTTCAGAAGGAATCATCAGTTTGTAATCATGAAAGAAATGTTTTACCACCCAGAACTGTTGCTAAATTATTTTACATGATTATTTTATTCGGGGGACTGCTGTGTAGGCTACAGCGGAGTGCGAACTGCACACACGCATTCTCCAAAGAGGAAAGGGGCCCAGAAGTGTTGTTTAGTATTCAAACATTGTCAGTTTCAGTTACCGAGAGAAAAAAGCCTCTGAAGTTCTGAAACTGAAAGAACCTTCTAAGACTGCCCTAATAATAATGAACAATGCATTCAGCTCAGGCTCTTATTAAGGCTACCAGAATGATAAAGCATTTCAATGTATTTAATAAAAATAGGGCATCTGGACTTGAAATGTGACGTATCCGCAAAGAATGGCTCTGTGAATAGGTAACTAGACCCAGAATAGTGATCTGTATGGTAATGTGTTGTATCTCGATGTGATAGTCCCTGAGTGGGTAAGATAATACCCTGTGGGTGAACCTGGGACTGCTAACCTGGGATCACATGTAACAGTGTAGGCCCTGTATGAATGAAGGTTTTATATAAAATTGGAGAAACTTGTTGATCTTGAAGACCTTCCTATCCTCTGACATTCAAAGGTTAAAAATTAAACACAAAGAAAGGAGTGGTGAGCAACGTGCACAGCTGCTGTCCCACACACAGATGAAGTGTTTCATGGCTGGTTATAACATGACATTTATTCATAATAATTGAGACGACAGATACAAAATGCTTTTAATTATTCTTCTCCCTTCTCTCTCCTTTTACAAGTAGACTCAAACAATCTATCTTACACAGAAATAGCAATCAATCAAGCTGATACAAAACAGTACAAATATACCAATTAACATTAGAGTATATTTGTATACTATCACCATTCATATAACTAATATTATCATTGTTAAATGTATAATTTCAATTATTACAACTTTTATTGAAGTATTTACTTATTCTCGCTTGTTTTTGAGCGATTTCCAGATTTACATGGGCTAAAAGTAGATTGGCTGTACATTTATTTGAAATGTGTTACCTCTTTCACTCCCTCTCTGCGATGGACAGATTTAGAGACCTTCAAATCCCCAGGGCCAGAGCATTATAAACTAAACTCTTGGTTTACATACTTCGTAATACCAATAAATGTATTCAGCCTCCCACCTAAATCATTTGCCAACAAATCAAAACAAAAATAGTATTTATTACACTTTACTTGCACAGTCACTAAAATTGTCTGTAAGAGCTACTATTTTTGATATTACAAAACACAAGACATCCATGTCCTACCAGCCCTGCCACGCTTCCACCACAGCGTGAACTTCCTTAGGGTTGACACAAATCAAAAGGCACTACTAGCCCCAAATAAGTACAATTCTAGGCCAAAACCAGACAGATTATATTTTTATATATATATATAATATAGATATAGATATAGTGTAAGTGATGTGAGAGTGTGGATTATGTATTCAACACACACACACACACATGAACAACAAACCCACACAGCCTCTTTAGTTAGTGGATCCATAGCAGTAAATACATTTACACAATTAACACAATTTGATATTGTTTTATTCTACCTCCCCCTGATATTTCAGTCTGCACCTGGGGAGTCCAATAACACTAGACTCACAGACTTCTGTGTCTTAATTGGAACCATGTGGCCCCAGTGCCAATGCTGCAGCGCCACATAACCCTAAACTCAGACTCAAACTCTTCTCTCTGACCCTGTCCCAGGCGTGCAATGGCACTGGTGTTGGACAGCTCCTGGCTCAACAAGCACCTGCGGGAATACTACATGAAGCTGCCACAGCACGGCAAAGTGCAGGTCACCTACATATGGATCGATAGTACAGGGGAGGGGCTGCGGAACAAGACCCGGACGCTGGACATTGAGCCCAAGAGCATCGAGGGTGAGGGGGCTGTCTGGCTGGGTGGGCAGCACAGAGACTTTTACGGCTCTGCTCTAGTGCTGGAGGGGTCTTGGGTTCCCAGAATGCATTGGGAGAAATGTTAAGAAGAGTGATTTGCTCAGGTGGAAAAACAAAAGGCTTTGACAACCAACCATGGCAGAAATGTCGAGAAATGTATGAAGTTCAAAGACGAGTATACAAAAGTATGAAAGTAATGTATTCAACTTGCTCTTTAGGACAAATATAATATAGTTAGCTGGCAGAAAGGGAAAAACCAAAACCAGAACCTAGGCTGTTGGGGAGGTCTTCTGCCCTCCTTTGCCACCTCATTCCTGGTCTGCTGGGGCTATGGCTGTCCTGTTCCACCCTCCTTTCCCTCATTTTTAGCCCCATCCCTGCTGTGGTCTGTCTGAGGCTCTGCCATTCCCAAGAGCCCTGCCCACCAAAAATGATGCCCAGTGTCAGAGAGAGCCACACCTCCAGGCTCCTCAGCAGGTAGGGTGGGCGTTTCTCCAAAACCCTGATCTGCTTCTCCATGGGTCTCCTTGTCTATATTGTAGTGGGTTGATCACAAAAAGCAATAATTAACTAATTTGCAGATACACGTGGCCCCAGCTACACAAATGGGAATGACCCACACTCCTGGTACCATAAATGAGGTGGCACCCAAAAGGTAGGAGGTAGAAAAAGTGTTAAGTAAAATAAAAAAATTAAAAAACACAAAAACAAGTGTGTATTAAGGTGTGTATCAGAATCATCATCATCATGAGGTGCTTCACCCAAACAGGTGCAGAGCCGGGAGTGAATGCTGATGTATTGATTAGCACCCTGGGCAGAGCAAGGCAGCACCTAGGGTCAGAGAGAGATATGCCAGTGTTCAGTGGGGGGGCAAAGGGGGCATGGAGGGTGAAGCTGATTCTAGATCATCTCCCCCCCGACAGACATCCCAGAGTGGAACTTCGATGGATTCAGCACCTGCCAGACGGAGATCGCCAACAGAGACTTGTACCTGGTCCCGGTGCGCATGTTCAGAGATCCATTCACCCTCGACCGCAACAAGCTGGTGCTGTGTGAGGTCCTCCAGCACAACGGCAAGCCAGCAGGCAAGCTGCTCCCCCTGTCTTCATCTCCCTGCCTTTCTCTCTCTCTTACTCTCTCTGTCTCTTTGCAACTAAGCACATCTGCAAATGTTCAGCTCAACTCTTTCTTTTTTACTTCATCTGTCTTGACTTTCCTTTCCATTTTCCTTTCTCTCTTTCTGTATCTCTGTTCCAGAGTCTTGACAGCTCCCATGTTGTTCTCTCTGCTTGAGTTTGCAGTTTGACTCTAACCCTAACCCTGCAGAGAGCAACCTGCGCTGGTCCTGTAAGGAGGCGATGGATGCTGCGCGAGAGAGCCAGCCCTGGTTCGGGATGGAACAGGAGTACAGCCTGCTGGGGATAGACAAGCACCCCTATGGCTGGCCGCCTAATGGCTTTCCTGGGCCACAGGGTGAGTCTACCACTGTGATGCACAGAGTGTCCTGTTTCCAATTTCTCCCTCCTCCTCCATGTAGGGACTGCAACATCATTGCCATAGGGCAGGTGACCGAGGTCAAGTCTTCTGTCCAAACACTTACCACTCCCAGCGGTAAGAGTACTGTGAAATCCTAAAGGGAGCCCTCACTGACTGCTTGGTGGCAACCATCATGCCAGACAACCCTAAGGCCATGAGGCATTCCCATTCAAAGGCCAGACCCAGAGCCACAGGAGGTCTGGGTTCGGGTGCCACAACGTGCCCTGTGCTTGAGACAGGAGATTTGTCCACTGGGAAGATCCCAAGAATTCTCACTCAACAGGAGAATGAGGTCTGAGCACCAAGGTCTGTGTGACACCACGGAGCGACCAACAACACTGTCGCCCCAGTACAGCTGGAAGAAAAGGAAACAGGGTCACTGGTGGGCCATATTATGTGTATGCACTGCAAATTACAATGAACTGAGAAGGGAGAGAAAAGGGAGAAAAATAACAAAGAACTGCTTGATAATAGAGGGTATGAGAGAGAATAATAAAAACAGCTACATGTCAAGCATACCTGAGATTATTGCATCCTTTATTACTAATGCAACAGGACACAGACTATATATTGATATTGCAGAAAGATGAGGGCTCAGTACCACACTGTCAGCCCAGGGGAAACTGGAGGGTACCAGGAAAGACATACAAAACATTAGTCAGGGGTAAGCAGGTTTCACCCCAGTGAAAATCTGATGGCTGAGACACATTAGTGTAGCACAGCACAGCAGGCTGACAACACACTTATGTGTCTGCCAAGAAAGAAAGAAATAATAATGTAAACAGAGAATTATAGATTACCATGAAACAAAACATGGCATTTCTGCAGTACCTAACTGCCACACCAGGGGGCAAAGGGAGGTAAAGAGCATTACAGAGCACATCTCACCAAAGAGCAATACAGCACATCTCTGGGGGGAGCTTGCCTCACAACAGGGGAAGCAGGATGCTGAGACATAACATCTGGGCTGCTAGCACACTACATGTAGACATGGAGTTAAAGTGTATAGATATGTAACATTATAACTGTAATTTGTATAGTGAGACTCAAGCCTCAGTACCAAACTGCCACACCAGGGGACACACACTATATGGAATATAGAATTATATTATGAGATAGCGAGACTGACTATAAAGGGGGGTTCGGTGGGCTTAACTGAGGCTCCTGTGTTTTTGATTGACAGGTCCGTACAGCTATGCAGTGGGATCTGACAAAATCTTTGGCCGGGACATTGTGGAGAGCCACTACAAGGCCTGCCTGTATGCTGGGGTCCGGATCTGCGGCACAAACGCAGAAGTGATGCCGTCACAGGTACAGTCTGCCCGCAGAGAAGGACCTTCAATCATTTGATTATTTGTCCCTTTATTTATCACTCTATTTATATTATTTCCCCCTCTGCCCCATTTTCACTCCATCTCTCTCTCTCCCACCCACTCTCCTCTCATCCTTCCCCTCTCTCCCCTCTCCGCCCTCAGTGGGAGTTCCAGGTGGGCCCGTGCGAAGGGATCGACATGGGGGACGAGCTCTGGATGGCGCGCTTCCTGCTGCACCGCGTGTGCGAGGATTTCGGGGTGATCGCCACCCTGGACCCCAAACCTGTCCCAGGCAACTGGAACGGAGCCGGCTGCCACATCAATGTCAGCACCGAGGCCATGAGGGGCGAGGGTGGGCTGCAGTGAGTACCAGCCACTCCCCTCACTCTGTGTTTGTATGTACTGTGTGTGTAATAGAGAGAGAGACAGAGAGAGAGAGAGATAATGTGTGTGTTGATTGTGAACATATGTAACAGGGCTCATCAGGTATATAAGCTCATTACAGGTGACATAACCTCTCTGTAAAATCAGTACAGTAATAAGCTTCTCACATTTGGTATAGTGGGCCTTATCACTGTTCAGGGCAGGCCCGGTTCTAGACTGCTATGATTGAGGGGGCTTTGGGAAATGTTAGGGGGGCAGTATTTTTTTCTACCCATTATATAGCATGTGATGTACAATATAGGGCTATTAGAAGCTTCACCTTTATTCCTTTAAGTCTTGTCTACTGTGTATAACAAATACAACATTTCTCTTAGAAGGACAATATTACTATTATGGCCAATTTTACACTATCTTAAATGCTTTATATATTTGACAAATTAGACATTAAACTGTGTTTTTATAAATGTTAACCTTGTCAATATTTCTACCTGCCACCACCCCACTTAGGAGGACATTGTATAATTTGTATAGTTATACATTAACTTAAAAACTTGTTTTTCCTTTTTTCTTTGTGATTCTCCTTTAGCCATTCCTAAACATACTAAACATTTGCCTTGAAACTTGTTTTTTTAGGGATATTTTTTGTTATTTCACAAAGTTTGGGATCCCTAGCGAAGCTATATTGAAACAGCTTCACGAACAGCCCAGCAGACATATCGCCCTCGCTGTTTGTTCTTGCCTGAGCACTTTCAAAGCTTCCACGAAGGGGAAGTCCGTTGACTGCTAAAAATCTCACAACTTCACCTATGCTTTTGACATAGTACCTAGTATTCTCTAACTGGGTAGGCCCTAAGAGATAGGATATGGATAGTCTCACCACTTTCCTCCCTGTGTTTCATTTCTGCACATGACGCTGCATTTTGCAAATGGTATTGGCTAGACTCATGCCTTTGAAATCCCTTATCCTTATCTAGGGCATTTTTCCAATTTGTAAACCCTCGCTTTGTAAAAATAACATCTCTTTCATGTGTGCTTCCAAATTTGCGTCCAGGTTGACTGAATACTCCAGCCACGGTCTTTCACGATACCATCTCAGATTGAATGCACAAGTGGTTTGAACAAACATACGTTTAGGGAATGATTTAAGAATGGGCTGTGAGGGTGCACTTGTGTTCAGCTAGCTTCCGAGTTGCTTGAACAACTACGTCGGTTCGGTAACACCGGCAAGGGTGAAGACAAGCTAGCGGCCGAACACGATGTGCTGGGGCGAGAAGCAGGTGCACCACTTTTGACGAAACTTCAGCAGAGGTGCTACGTGGCTTTGGGACCAAAAATCTGTACATATTCCTAATGGAATGTCTAGTCTAGCAAACCATTTCCAACCAACTTCATTCAGTCAACACACACAGCAAGCACTCTAGTAGCTAGCTAGACACACGTATGTGGCAGAGTTGCCCAAGTCAAGAACTATCAAAGCCCTCGTCCTGCAACTGTACACAATCAACCATCACCGACCGCCCCACAACAAGAATGCCCCTAAATAAAGTTAAAAAGAAAAATGTAATAAGATATGAAACACCAACAATTAATGTCTAAAGTTAATGTATGTGTTTCAGAATGCAAAACCAGTGACACTGACAACTGATCAGACAGACAGACAGACTGCACGCTGCGTCTCAGAGTTTTATATCGTCGAACCAGCCAATCAGAAATTAGGAAAATATATCACTTTGAAAATTTAATTCTTTTGATTGGTCAGCGAGTGAAAAAAATGTTTTTCTTGTTTTTTATTTGAGGGGGCAAGATGAAAATTTGAGGGGGCAATGCTCCGTACATGGTGGAGCTGCTGCCTGTGGTGCACAGTTCAAATCCCGAGCTGGGAGCTCCGACTGCACAACTACACATACAAAAGAACCTAGTAGCAAAGTCAGCTTCTGTTTCCTTAACTCCCTCTCAACTCTTTCTCTCTTTCTCTTACTTTCTTTTATCGTTTTATTTGTTTTTTGGTTTGTCCGGTGCATTTTCAGTTATTTTCAATGTATTTGACCATATTGTTTATTTGTTTAATGGATTTATTTGGCAGTATTGCCCTAATCACAAGTTTATTTGATTTATTGCACATGTTTATTTGAGTTCATGTATTTTGTTTATCACTGTTAGATTTTAAATTTTTTAAGTGATTTTAAGAATTGATTTAATTTTTTTTAGTATTAAAATTTGTTTTGAATATTTTTATTATTGATTGTAAAATACTTAACCCAATAAAACAGTATTTCTTTTACTTTGTTTTGTAATTAATCATTAATGTTTGCTTGTTTCTCCTTCCTCTCTCCCTCCCATTCTTCCATTTCTCCCTCTTCCTTACTCCCATCTATTCCTCTCACATGCTGCCCTCTATCCCATTCCCTACCCTCCTTCCAATCCTACTCTCTCCCTCTCCTATCCTCCCCTCCCTCCAGGCACATAGAGAAGGCCATTGAGAAGCTGGGCCGACGCCACGCACACCACATTCGTTGCTACGACCCCCATGGTGGCCTTGACAATCAGCGACGCCTGACGGGCCACCACGAGACCTCCAGCATCCACAACTTCTCTGTGGGCGTGGCCAACCGTGGGGCCAGCATCCGAATCCCATTCCTGGTAGCCCAGGAGGGCCGGGGCTACTTCGAGGACAGGCGACCTGCGGCCAACTGCGATCCTTATGCTGTCACCTGTGCCATGGTCCGCACCTGCCTGCTGGACGCCCCGGACGAGGAGGAGGAGATAGAGAAGAAACAGGTGGAGAAGAAAGACTGAGACTGGAGGAAGAGGAGGAGGGCTTGTGGGGCAGAGGGACAGGAGACGGGGAGGGACAGTGGAGAGGAGAAAGAGGAGAAGAAAGAATAAAGGGAACAGAGACTTTATAATCTGTTGTCTCTTCATAATGTGTCTCTGTGTGCATGTGTGCAACACTTCTCTGTACTTGTTTTTACTGCTTCATGCAGAAGCATCTTGACAACCAGTGCACAAGGAACTGTTGAGAGTCATAGTTGTAATTGACTGGGATGCGCAGAACTCTGGATACGATGCTTTTCCCAGGGCTGCTCTACTTCAGTCCTCTCCCCTCAGTGTGAGAGACAGGAAGGTGGGGCATGTGGAAATGGCTTGAATATTTAATAAAAACAAAACAAACAAAAAAACAGATAAATAATAATAATGATAAAGGTCCTTGTCAAAATATTGACAAAGTCATAAAGTCAGTTATGAAGGAGAGGTTTGGGTATCCATTACAGCAGCTGTCCCTCCGGTGTGTGCCCTCCCAGATCCAGGGGCGGACTGGGACCAACAAACGGCCCTGGAATTTGACCCACTCTGAGGAGGGGGGGTGGGGGCGGGTTGGGGAAGTGCAGTCCGGGAATCCACACGGGAGGACTGGCCCACACGGGAATCGAAAGGCCCACTGAACTAACAAATAGTCAGGCCCTTCTGTTGCCAGATGGCCAGTCTGCCTATGCCCACATCCACACTACACTAAATCGGTTTGTGAGGTTTTGTGCTTGAGTTTTGCCACAATTGTTTTTTCACTTTTTCCGTGACTGCAATGTCACGGTGTACCATGAGAGGGCGGCACGAGCCTGTGTTTGAACTGCATGCGAGCATCTCAGTCTGGGCCCTGGAGGAGTCCCAGTGGGGCTGTGGGGCTTTTGTCCCAAATTATCATCTTGTCAGGTCTTCTCGGCTCTTCAACAGGTGCAGCTCGCTCAAGTTAAGCAGCTGACAACAACTGGAGCTGGAGTGGAAACCAGTGGGCAGACGCAGGGAGTCCCGCAGGACCAGGGCTGGGCCCCACTGCTCTCCAGGGAAAATAAAAAAATACATACATACATACACATGTACATACACACATATTTAAAGTATGAGCACAAAGCATGTAAAGTATGTGAAAGTTCAAACTGCTGACACACAGATATGTCCCCCCTTCGCATTTCTTACATAAGTGGAAGAAAAATATGTACAATTCAGTCTCCTTGAGAGAGATTTGTGCTTAAAGTCACTAATTCAATGCTACTGAACGGCTCTGTTCATGTTCATGACTGGATCATGCCCCCCTCCCCATCTCCTTCCACCCCCCTCCTGTTGTTCACCCCAGGAGCAGGCCGGATCCCGCGATGTCACACCAGCCACTTATGAAAGCCACTGGACAGTGCAGGGCGGATTAGTTGGGAGCCTCGTCACTAACGTGGGCAGCTTGGCGCTTGATGAACAGCCCACAGCGGGACTTATCGGTCTGTGTTTGTGACCTACACCAATCAGCCATATCATTATGACCACCTGCCTAATATTGTGTAGGTCCCCCTTTTGCCGCCAAAACAGCCCTGACCCGTCGAGGCATGGACTCCACTAGACCTCTGAAGGTGTGCTGAGGTATCTGCAGCACTGTGGAGTAATGGTTAGGTTGTGCGTTCAAATCCTGGGTGGGACAGGTAGTTCACTTAGATTGCTCCAGTAAAATGCCCAGCTGTATAAATGGGTACAAATATAAGTCACCCTGAATAAGAGTGTCAGCTAAATGACAAAAATAATAATCTGGCACCAAGACATAAATCCTGTAAATTGTGAGGTGGGGCCTCCATGGATTGGACTTGTTTGTCCAGCAAACAAGATGCTTGATTGGATTGAGATCTGGGGACTTTGCACTGACTTTGGAGGCCAAGTCAACACCTTGAACTTGTGATTCATCAGACCAGGCCACCTTCTTCCATTGCTCCGTGGTCCAGTTCTGATGCTCACGTGCCCATTGTAGGTGCTTTCGGCAGTGGACAGGGGTCAGCATGGACCAGCATTCACTTTTTCAGCAATTTGAGCTACAGTAGCTCGTCTGTTGGATCGGACCACACGGGCCAGCCTTCGCTCCCCACGCGCACCTTGGCCGCCCATGACCCTGTCGCCAGTTCACCGCTTTTCCTTCCTTGGACCACTTTCGATAGGTACTGACCACTGCAGACCGGGAACACCCCACAAGAGCTGCAGTTTTGGAGATGCTCTGACCCAGTCGTCTAGCCATCACAATTTGGCCCTTGTCAAAGTCGCTCAGATCCTTACGCTGCCCATTTTTCCTGCTTCAAACACATCAACTTTGAGGACAAAATGTTCACTTGCTGCCTAATATATCCCACCCACTGACAGGTGCCATGATAACCAGATTATCAGTGTTATTCACTTCACCTGTCAGTGGTCATAATGTTATGGCTGATCGGTGTATGTGGTAATAAAATGCATGATATACCAATACATATCTGGATCCAAAAGGTATTCTACAGTATATCTTTTTTAATGAATTGATAAGGTTAATTAAGTTTACATGAGACTCTTAGTTCTTGATGACCCACCAAGAGGTTTCATGTAGTTCTTCAAATGGTTCATCCTGTCTACTCCAGTGTGGCCTGGCTGTCGGCTTCTTTCAACACATCGCACTCTGAGATTAAACTGACCCAAGGAGAGATGTCAAGTCATAAACCAGATGATCAAGCAGTTGTCCTGATGTTTTAACCTTGGTTTGTTTTGTTTTAGTTTTTTAAAACTGTTAATCATAGAACAAATACTAACAAAACAACAAACGGATCCTAAGACAAACCCACAGTGCAAATACACCCCCCTTGCCTCCTCAGGTTTGTTCTCTGGGTCACAGCTCTGAGATTAAACAACAACAAGAGTATGCAGTACAGCGGATTACAGTGTGACCCTGGCGACAGCATGAACGCCACACACGGGTGGGACGAGGCTGGAGGCCTAGCTGCTGAGAAGTGCCTGATATGGATCTGTAAACAATGGCAGCACATGACACTGAAAACACTGGCATTTCTCCACGGTTCCTTTTTCGATGCAGGCTCGTCCAACCTGTTTTTTAATCTTGTCTTCCTGAGAGCGAGAGAGAGGAGGGGGCTGGGCTTCCTGTCTGGAAGGGAACTTTGTGTGAATCTGATACAAGCACAGAGGAGGTGGGGGAATTAAATACAATCTCGCGGTAGTGTAGGCCATGTGACCTGAGGTTTGGGCTCACTCTCACACTCCGGAGCCTCGGGTCCTTGCTGTTGTCTCATTGTCATTGGCCCCGATGGACATATCTTCAGTACTGAGCTTCTGAATATTTAAACACAGACAGTGAGCACCAGTCACATTCCCCCCCAGCCCATCCAGCACTCTGGTCCTGCTGCTATGGCCAGGGAAGCAGGCAGTAGACAGCCGATGCCAGACCGGTCCAGTCAATACAAAACCAGTGCAGCATCAGCATGGTCCATCAATCGTAATGTGAAAGGAAATGGGATCAATTAACTGGCCCAGTGGGCTGCTCCCAGCTTAGGAGCAGACTCTGCAGACTGGACACATGCTGACGGGAGTCTGAATGGAGCTGTGTGGCTCTGCAGCTGTTCCTGTGTTCTTGTGTCCTTAATTGACTTCATAACTGGGTTTAATTGATCTAAATTAGCATGCATTCAAGCACTGTTTGTAGTTGTTGAGAGAGAGAGAGATGCTCCCGTTTTTTAAGTACAGTACCTACAGTTGTAGATGACTTCTTAGGTATAGAAAGTTAGGTATAACTTCAGACATTCACCTGATTCCATTACTGAAGCATAGGATGACAATAAAGGAATATATTTACAATGTGTACAGCAGGCCAACTAGTCTTAAAAACAATCAGGAACACGAGATGTTGCAAAGTTGAAGGTAATCCTTCTCTCTCTCACACACACACACACAGACGGGGGTGGGGCGCTAAGGTAGGTTAATATGTATTTACATGATGATGCAGTTTTAAAAGATCAGTATCGACACGTAACTTACAGCCGCCCTAGAGCGGATAGAATCTGGAGTAGCCAGCCCCGCCGTGACGTCACAGAGAGAGAGAGAGAGAGAGAGAGAGAGAGAGAGAGAGAGAGAGAGAGCTGCAGGTGGGAAGACTGACCGCGCACGGCGCCTTCTCCCCGCATATTGGATTGCTCTAGTGCCGGTATTACAGCCCAGTACAGCCCGGCCGGAGGCGCACAGAGATGGGCAAGCTCCAGGACTTCAACATCGCTCTGGCCAGCAACAAAGTGGTCTACAGCCCCGGCGAGTCCATCTCGGGCACCGTGACGGTCAGCATCGCCAGCCCGCTGCCGTACAAAGGTGAGCGGAGACGCCGGTCCAGCCCTGATGCCGCCGCTCGCACAGGCTGGAGGTGAGGACTTGCTGCTGGCTTTGTGCGGCGCCGGTGGAAGTTCATACAGCGCTGTGCTGTGGATCATCATCATCATCACCATCAGCATGATAATGATGATGGTGCTGCTGCTGTTTGAGAGTGGAGAGAGACCGATGCGATTATTATTTGCGTCCATATATTGTCCGCTGTCTCACGGAGTTGTTATCTAGTTTGAGGAAGCGGATAGTATAGTATAGGCATGTTGTTAATCCAAAGTAAAACGATCTGCTTGTTTCTAAATAATACATATTTTCTTCTACAGATTCTCATTTTGTTTGATTATTTCCTCGTTGACTCCTAGATCAGCCCAGAATTTGGGTCTGGGTTTCTTTTTTAGAGTCTTCCTCTCTTTCTCTGTTCTTTCCAGGCAGGTTGTCAAGTGTTTAGCTCCTCTGTCCAGCACACTTGTCATCATCAGTCATGTCTGCTTGAATATACAGCTCACTTCAGAGACTTGGTTCCCAAAGAAAAGAAAACTAACCCCAGGCAGCAAAAGTAACCATATCCCATTATGTTCAGGGAGTTATTGAGCCTGTTGGAGTCGCTGTGAGTGATTTTGTTTTGTTCTTGTTCAGGAGGTCTAGAATACATTTAGTCCAGCACAATGGAGTTGTGGTTCCCACTACAACTAAAATTAATTACATGTACTAGTTTAATAAATAATAATAATAATAATACAATAATAATAAGATGCAAAGGTGTGCTAATCATGGAGTCTAATCATGGCACTAGCAGGTTATTCAACAGGTTTGGGCTGCAATGGGGAATGTTATGTCTGCATCCTGGCATGTAGGACCTGCCCAGTAAAATGAAAACATAGCATTGTTACACGTCACTGGGTCAGCAGGTGTGTCATTCAGGTGTGCCCAGGTCAGTGGAAACTGGCTCATTATACTACATTAATAAGAGGAAAAATGGACAACATCGAACCTTTTTCTTAGCTTGCCGCAGACCCCAGTTTGGGAACCTCTGATCTAGACTGGCTCTGACTCTCAGTGTGAGGCCTGCAGGTTTGTCACTGCATTGTTGTTTTTCTTGTTTGCTTGCTTGTTTGTTTAGTTAGTCATTGAGTGGACAGACTGGAGAATTGTGAAAAGTGGTGCAAACGTAAGACATTGTAGGTAGGGTGACAAAATATAGGGTGCAAATGAAACGCAGTGGAGCAAAATGCAGTGAACCTACAAGACTCAACAGCTATATCAAAACCAGACGGGAATAAAGTGGCAGCATGTTTAATCACTATGAAACCTTACTCAGTATGACAACCTGCATCTTGTGCAAAGGTATTCTGAATCCTTTGTTATTCACAGTGTGACTTTTTAAATTAAATTAAAGGAGTCATAAAAACACTGGTGTTATCTGTTGATCAAGATTTGATTTGCTTTGAGTTATCTCTGTTTACTGCACTGATCAGGGTGCCTCGCTGACTCTTCGCTGAGAAAAAACTAAATTAAACAAAAGTATCATGTCAAGTCCAGATACTCAGTTCTGAGCTCCACACTGCGACAAGCCAGGGGAGGTGACATCTCCCGGGTTTAAACCCTGCGGAGTAATTTGCCCTTCTGCTGTGGGACCGTGGCTGAAGGAGCTGTGCAGCCGGCTCCTCTGTGCTCCCTGTAGGTTTAGTGTCACAGGTGGAAGCAGTTCCTCTGGTGTCTGTGTGCTCTATGAAAGAGGCTATTGTCCCCGGCCTGATTGGAAGCTACCTGGGCGTGACATGACTTCTCTCACTCTGCAGCAGCACAGCACAGTCAGGAGCATGGAGAGTGAGTTGGGGGTGGAAGGGGGAAGCCTGCGGGCAGAAAGACGCTCCTCTCCCTCCTTGGATCACCTGGTTGCCACCTGTATGCAGCTGCTAGATTGGTGGGGCATCACAATTTTGGAAAAAAGGAAAATCTCGGCAAAGCTCTATTTTCTGCGTGTGTCGGAGTTGGCGGGGGGTGGGGGGATTATCTGGATCGGTGAAATAAAAGGCAGACTGCCTCACTGTCCCTGTGGCTGTGACTTGGAGGAGGGTCGGTAACCCACATGAGAGCGCTGCCGCAACCCTGGCACTCTCAGAGATGGGAAAACGGAGGATAAATACAAATCAAATACAAAATAAAGATCCAACTGAAATTGAAGCTCAGCGGACTACACTCCTCCACTGCTCTGCTTTGAGTGTTCCTGCTAGTAGGGCTGCCCTTCTGAAGAGGATCTGTAGCTGCCAGCTGTAATGCTTCACTGCTGACTGCATGCTGGGCAAATGCTTCTGCCTGATAAGAGGAGAGAGAGAGACAGTGGGGGAGGAAGCTGGAGTGCTATTATTATTATGTTTAATAAAATATTTTCTTCAGGAACGCACAGCCAGAATGGCTTCATTTCCCACTGTATATATAAACGCACAGCCAGGGAGTGACGTCGGCCTTCCTTTATCAGATTTGGGTTTTGGATGCCAAAGAACCAGAATGACTTGAAATGCCTGCAGTTTTGCCGAGTCATGCCCCCCCTTGCAAGTAGTGGAACCTTCTTTTTGTTATAGATAATGTGCTTCAGTATTGAAAAGAAGCTGCAAGGGTGATGTCTTGCACACAGGTATTCAGGCTACTCCACCTCCACCTCCTTTCCAGCCCATGTTGGTTGTATGTGTCAGGGGGCAGGATGGTATTGGGGGACCAGTGCCACCGCGAAAAAGGGCAAATTGGTGGTAATGCGATTGGAGAACTGTTAAGAAGGGACGCAGTGCTTGTGAGTGCTCTTACGCTGCGCTCACATGCACCGGCACTGTCTCGGTGCGAGTAGGAGGTGAAATCCACAGAGGGTTAGTGGTGGAGTAAGCGCAGACTGAGCTGTGGTCTGTGGTCAGATCACAGAAGGCTTTGCCCTGCTCCCAAAATGTAAGCGCTCCCCGCCACACATCTTCTGGTCATAGCGAGCTGACCTGCACTGCTGTCCGCGCGGGGGGAGATGATGGCAGAGGTATCGGAGAGTGTGGCAGTGTTAGTCCTCTATGCAGATAGAGTTGTAGTAGAGATTACTGCCAGTCCCCCCCCCCCATTGAAACAGTGTTACAGGGTGCTTCATGTAGTTTCCAACACCTTGATCGCCGAACTGTGCTTGTTTACCAGTGTCTCTTCAGTGCTTGTACGAAACGCTGACACACGCAGCCCAGGGGCGAGGGAGAAAACTGCCAGGATTATGTTTGTTTAGACTGAAGTAAGAGGGCTTCCTTTTGCTGTTTGAATTAAAAGTCTGGGCAAGAATAATGAAACCTGTGCATTTATTTATTTATTGGCAGACAGACAAACGCACAGCTTCATTGGTCCCACCCAGCCTTTTACTTCAAACAGCGTCAGGACATCTTGTAAACCCTCTTAACTCGGTCTAAACAAGCATAATCTTGGCAGTTTTCTCCAGCATTTACAGCATCTTGCTTCCTGTTTCTAAAAGATGCAGCCAGTCATTGGCTGATTGTATCTCTGAAGTTTAAACTGTCAGGTTAGTGTAAAAGCTCAGCACTGTGAATCATTTGGCCGTGCAGTTAGCTTCGCCGAGATGACTTTGAAATGAAGGGGTAAGCCGTTGTGTCCACTCAATGCGAGCTTCAGTGACCTAACCAAGAGCCTCTTTCTCTCCGGGGATGTTGGAAATTGTAGTTTTTGCATTGCAGTTGTCTGCATATGAATTGTTGACAAGAAAATAATTTAAAATACCACAGCAGCCCTGTAGGGTTAAAAAAGTTGGAGCAGCATGTGGTGATGTATTATGTTTCAGGGCCTGGCTGTTTTTTTGTTTTGTTTTTAGTGTGTGGAGCAATTTTTTGCCAGTAAGAGACGTGTGTCCCGCTCCTGCTGTGCCGGGAAAGCGCAGCCCTCTCCCTGGTGTCGGCGCTCTGTGCCGTCAGTGCTGAGGCCCCAGCCGGGCACCTCCAGCTTATCAGCCCCCCGTGTGGGATTATTGTGAGACATGCCTGGAATTCCTTCTGCTTTCTCTGAGACTTTCTTCAGTATTGCTATCTCTTTCTTTTTCCCCCTCTCTTCCTTTCTTTTTCTCTCATAATCTTTCTTTTTTCTTTCTTTCTTATGCAGTCACACACACATGAACAACTTGTAAAACTGCACTTTGTGTAGCATGGGAATGTAATATAAATTAGTGCTGAGTGGTGCTGGGTCTTGCTCTGATACAAAGTGGCCATTCATCTGTGGCAGAAATATTCACATACCGTGAGGCTGGTGTTGACAGACCTAAGATGTCCGTCTCCTGATATTTAACTTATTTAGCCCCCACTAGCTGTATGCCTGTATACTGTAATGGGCTGCACATGCAGTGCCGTCCAGTGTCCATCAGAAAAGGTGTGTCGGTCTCTGGTAGGACCACTTGTTGACGAAGAAGCTCTCTCCCCAACTCTCTTGTGAGACACCTTTGCCTCAAATGTCCAGTTAAACCCCAAACCATAAAAAGAAGTTCCAAACCACTTTTTCTATAGGGCAGAAAGTCCCAGGACTGGTGTCTTGCTTTACAGAGCAGATATTCACCCCAAGAATCCCGTGACTCAGCGTATTCAGCCCAGTCAGAAATGCCCACACTTGTCTCGCCAAGTCATTCACTCACAGACCATCTATTGTCATCCACACCGAGGCGTGCGTGTGTGTTGGAAGTTTCAATTCCACCAAATAACAAAAAATTCTCAAACAGTAAGAGTTCTCAAGTTTAGGACATTAATCAAAGGAATTTCACTTCAGCTGACCTGTTGATTAAGAAGCCAACAGGCCCGATCACTGAGCACACATGGAGGAGGCAGCAGAACTCGACACTCGATGTTTAATAAATAAAGGAGATTAAAAAGTAAAAAAAACTCTCCCTCTCTCATATTCTGTGGTGATGTGGTGACAGATGGCCTGTGGGAAGATCAGGCTGCTCTGTGGCCTCAGTTTCCTCCTCTGTCTGTCATCCTCCCCATGGAAACGGGAGACGGCTCGCGGAGTCACTCAGGGTTACTGTGGCTCTTTAGTGAGGGAGCGAGAGACCAGGAAATAAAGAGAGAGATGGGGGGGACAGTGTGGGAGAGACTGGGCATGAGGGACAGAGGTAGAGAGCAATAGTGGGAGAGTGAGATGGTGTGAAAGAGAGAGGGCGAGATGATGCATGCTGACAGGGTAGCTGTTACGCTGGATTTCCATGCGGAGTGTTGCCTCTCCTCGGGGGCCTGGGTGTGGCTGTATCTACACTCAATACTCCCAGGTACTTTGTTTTACCCCCCCAGCCGCCACCCCCCCTGGAAGCTGATGCAATGCTCCCTTCAGGTGGCATTCTCAATGGTCTTGGCATTGTGGATTAGGCCCATCCTGTGCCAGGCTGTCATATTGAACTACTCCGCAGCACCTGCCTTGCCTGAACATGTAGCAAAACTGCCAGCTGTGCCTTGTGGTTATGCCCAGAATGCGACGCCAGCCAGCGGTAGATACAGTTGCAGAGCAGCAGAGAATGTGTCCAGACTTGATTTCAGAAAGTCTAGTTCCAGGTTTCCTTTTATTTCCCATTTCGTTTTCCTCAAATCGTAGTCGTGCATCTTACATGGGGTTGCTCTCTTTCACAGATTTCTAGTGTTTTGATGTTACTGTGTTAAATATTTGCCCAGTAATTACATGAAAAGTTGTACATTTATATTTATAAATATAATTTTGTATACTGGTAAGTTAGCCTTGATTAGTCTTTGTTCACGTCTTTTTATTTTTAAGTTGTCAAAAGCAAAATATTCGATGTCTCGGTTAGGATAGCGTACCGTTGCTAATAATAATACATACAATACATAATAATAATACAAACCAGCAAACGGGTGTTGTGCTCACAAATGATACTCTACTCACACTGCCCTTGTAAGAAAAGCATTGCATGCAAATCAAACAGAAAACCTTTCCTTTGTCTTCAATATTTCTTTACGAATCGAGCTTGAATCCAGTTTAGTTTTCCCAGTGGCTGTAAGCCCGCAGTTGTGCGCAGATACTGTCCTACTCGTGGTGTGATCTCTTGCGTGATTTGCCTTCATAATGTAACGCTACAAGCGCAGGCTGGTCAGTTTGAACCATGTAATTTGAATTACTCAGTGCTCCTGAATACACTGAATACTTGTTCGTGACTTTTCCTAAATATATGTATAAAATATGAAATACTTCCAGATTCATGCATACTCCTGATTCAATGTAACAAAAATAGTTTTAGCAAAGAAAAGTATACAATGTTGTTTTTTGTTTTCGTTTGGTATAAATACATGCACACATGAAACAATGTAAGACTATCAGTGTTAGATGTACTTTCATATTTTTGTGATAAGTTTTGAAAAACTATGCAAATATATTTCTGCAAAGTACAATACTGAAACTGGTATTGCTTTCATTAATTTCTAAAACAGTGTGTACAGTGTACATTTGCATAGACTTCAGTGAAGCCGTTTTGTTTTTGCCACAGTGTACAGCATGGCTGAAGCTGCCATAACTAAATATGGCTGTACAAACAGTATTTACACTGTGGACCTGCTTTCTTGCTTTTCTCTTGCCAGACGCCTGTACAGCGTGCGATTGCGTCACGATTTCCTCTGATGTCACCTGATGAAATCGTGCGATTCACGCTTTCGGATTTCAGGAAATCGGATTTCATGGAAATTTCAGTGTACCGTGGCCTTAAGCCAAGAGCAGAGTGTGAAAGACAACACTGGATTTCCGAAGACATAGTGGCGAATGATGCGTTTGAATGCCGATGACGGCCTGAATGTGAATTTGGAAAACCCAAACTGAACACAAATGCAAATCTGAAATGGATGCATGTCTTTGAAGAGGGGATCCACAAAATTGCGTCCAATACTAATGGCACTGAAATGCTTTTTGCGAAATGTTTTTGAACTTTTCCACAACTTCTTTTATATTACTTTTTATTTTTAATTTTCAAATCACAAGTCTCGTGCAATTAGGTCAAAGTTTTGCATTTAAGTTCATTTTAGCCCTTGACCCACGGTCTGGCCAGGTTTCCGTAGCTGGTTCCAGTCTTTCATGTCTGAGCCAAGCTGCGCCCTTTCTGCCCTTGCTTTTTCACAGCTTATGTCCGTGCTAATGTAGGTTGGTGTCCTTCACTTGTTTATGTGTATTAGTTCTATTTCAGTCCCGAGCTCATTTAAATAAGTGTAACTTGTACTGCCAGTGTCTACAGTGCAGAAGCTCGCAGCTCCAGGCACTGCCTGAGCAGAGATTGTCTTCCCTGCCAGAATCTGTTACACAAAGAGAGACGCAGGGAAGGGGGAGGGAGAGCAACGCTGGAGATAAGAAAGCTCAAGAAGAAAGTAATCTACCCCACAGGCCCATTATGGTGAGACCATGCCACAGGTGGAGTGATGTTATTTTTAATTCATACAGGCAGTTGGGAAATGTCTGTGTTTCATGTTAGGTACTAATTCCTCTGTGTAACTCTTAGTGTTTGTCATTGTGTGTGTGGTACTACTTCACAATATGTAGGCTAATATTATCAGACTTTTATTATCGTAAAACATTTTTTTACAGTTCCTGATATTTCAATCTGCTACATTGTTAGAAGAATTGTAACAAATTAGGCTAAATTTTACAAGTGTTTAAGCCCTTCCAGTCCTGATCTCACCATCCCACCCTATTCCTATGGTCTAGTCCTCACAGACTGAAATTTTGTCTTGTGAACCCTGCAGTCCAGCCTGGATTTGTTCCCATTCAGATTAAGTTCTGCAGCAGTTTCCCACCACTGTCCCAGGAAGGGAGGGGTACCAACCTCCCAGCTTTCCTCTTGGAGAAAAAGTACTGTAGTGTAGAAGATAAAACCATTCAAATGTGAAGAACTGGCACTGAGACCCTTAGGAGGACAGACCCCCCTGCAGTGCCAGTTTCTGAATATGACCACTGACCTCCATGCTGTGTCACAGAGTAACTCCATTGCACCTCCAGCAGGTGCGTTGACTCCCAACCAACTAAAGCAATGAATGAATCCCCATAAAAATCTCTCGTTCGTTTTCCTATTTGAATTATGCCGGAGGTTCCAATCACACTTGTAACCAGGTGGTCATTGTGGTTACTGTTCTCCTCTCTTTGGTGGCTTCTCCCAGGCTGCTATAGGGGGTTGTTTCACCCAGGCAGGGCTGTTGGGAGCTGGCTATCAGGCACAGGCATGTTTCCTCTTTTTCATTGTTCTCTGGTCGCCCTGCTTCCTGGTACAGGGTTGTTCTGGGGGTAGTCACTCTGTAGGGCCAGAGACGCTTTAATCTGCAAGCGTGGCTTAATGTTAACTCTGTCCTGCTGAACTCATGGCAAATTATTCTTATTTTATTTTATATTGTAGTGTGTTTCTCTAGAATTGTCTGTATATCTAATATGCTGTACATATCCTTTCATATCGACTTGTTTTTTTTTTTGGGAGGGGGGATTAACACCCCCCCCCCAACTCTGATGTACATAGTCGTTAATTTACTCTCCGCGATGTGTGTGTGTGTGTGAGTGCATGAAATAGCACTGTAACACGTCACGCAAGGCTGCTCTTCCGAAGAGCTTTGAGCATGCAGAGGTTTTTTTGAGGATATGTTGCACCAAAAAGAGAGAGAGAGAGACACCAAGAAAGAGAGCGACAGAAATAACAGTAGTTGCCTGTTGCTTCTGAGGCTCATTAACGTCAACAGAAGAAGAGCTGCTGCTACCATGAGTAATTGGGCCTACTGTTGATTTGTATAATTTATTTTTTGTTAGCTTTATTTAGTTCCTGTGCTGTGTGGATCCTCTGCTGTCACTCGTGTTTTTGATCAGCCGCACAATATCCGAAGGGTTCATCTCAATTCATTCAGTGACTTCTTAAGATGAATGTCAGAATGACCCTTATTTTACAGACTGCATAAATCAATTTAGTGGATTGATCAGTAAACTTAATTTGCTTCCCAGGATCTGTCATTAATGGGATAATAATAATGTATCATTGAAGGGTAATGTGATCCAAGAGGACTTGCATTCAGCAGGCCTCTAGTATTACAGATGCACAGGAAGACTGAGAAAGTCACGTGGAGTGGGGAAACGCAGACATGAATGTGGAACACAGAGATAAAAAAACGCTTGGTGCCTGATACAGTAAAGATGTGTTTACAATAGAGAACGTGTGTAGTGCAAAAGGTCAGAGCACCCCCAACAAACCAACATCAAACCCTGCTCATAAACCCAACACTGTAGATTATGGTTGTGGTGAGCTTGTATAAATGGACAAGCTGCCTTAGGTACAGGCCTCTGCTACACAACTTAATAACAATCTTCAGAGCCACCTTGATTATTTATTTATTTTAAATTAAAAGCATTGCAGGGAAGTTGCAGTCAACCTATTGTGCTGGACTCTGAGAAGCTCTGTACTTCAGGCATAGTGGACAGTGATGAGGGAAAAGTGCTGGAACAGCAAACCAGCAGGTATAGTGAAGTGTCAGTCAGCGTGATGAGATCGGGTTTCATTCAGGTATTTGTTTGCTTGCTTGTTTGTTTGTCATCTGTACCCCGTTTTAAAATTTGAATGAAGGTAGCGAGAGTGACAGCCAGGTTAGCTAACTGTCCCTGTTTCAACATCGCAGGGCTTTTACATCACGGCTGACAGCTGATCAGCCCGGGAACAGAGTCATTACTTATTTACAGAGCAGACATTCGTTCAAGTGTCTTTAAAAAAAACAACAACCTAAAAACACACACACGTTATAAAGTTACACAGCGCAGAGTGGGGGTTTCGCATAAGAATGAAAAAAAACAACTGCAACTGGAACACAACCGGTGAAGCGAAAAAAGGTGTAGGTGTGCTTGCAGCTGTCAGTGTCGCTAACCCCCTTCGACATGCCCTCCCCGCGCAGTTCAGTTCTGCTTTGCTGTCCATGTGCAGCAGCAGCCTGTAGGTTTGACCACGGAAGTGACCGGTCCTGGACTGCTGGCTTCCTGTTTCTGTGGCGTAGTCCCGACACTGGACAGCCACCCTGGGTTTTCCCCCCAGAGGTGGTGTTCCTCTCCTCCATCTGGCCTTCAAGGTTCAGCTCTACTGTGTGTTATCTGGAGGCTGCCCTGTGCTGGATGAACACATTCCTCTTGAGAATGGCACAAAACTAAATACAGATCGACTGGGTGAATTGCTGGCGGCTCTGCCATGCTGCGTGTGACCCAGCGGACTCGAGTCTAGGACTGCATGCTTAAGTGCACGTCTGGGAGCCTCTCCCCTCCCCAAGGACGCTCGTCTGGACTGTCCTTTCGTTATTACGCCTTCGTATTTTCTGAAGACATTGTTTAATAAATATGTACACACACGGCACCAACAATTTCTTAGTGTTCTGTGCACAAAACATATCGGCATAATTTTACCAACAAAGAGCAAGGTATCAAAGCCATCCATTTCAGACTTGATTTGATTCATGAGAGACAATTTGCTGACGACAGCAATGAGTCTCTGTGTACCTTTACTGGGGATGTCTCTCTCGTGGAACGCCCTGAGTGGACAGAACCGCTGTGCAATGTGGAGGGTGGTTTCCATCTCTGATATAGAGAGGAGCTGTGGTGAGGTCTGTAGTCTAGAAGTGAGGAACAGTGGTGATGCACGTGGACATAGTGAGACACAGGGAGGCACACTGGAGGTGAAAGAAGGGAATGAGACCATCGCAAAACCCCACCGACCAGGAAAGATGACTGACTGACTGTCCGACCGACTGATTTTAATCTGACGCTGAATGGAAAATCATAGATGTGCGCTGGTGGGATGGTGTCCCTCTGTTTGTCCACCAGCCCAGATGCGAGAGCCCAGTATTAAGCTCTGTGTGACTGAATGCTGCTGACCTGGATGAAGTAAAACCGGGGCTCCTGTGGCAATGCACTCAACCTGTGGGCTAGGCAGTGCAGCTCATGTCTTGTTTCGTATGATGCAATCACTTTTTCTTCATTCCTTCCTTCTCTTTCTGTGTCCTTTGAAGCAGCCACTCAGCCAAACAGCCTTTTTGTGTGGGGAACTGGAATACGTTGGTTTCCCAGCAGTGTATTAGGAAATAGAATTTCATAAACAGAAACTTTTTGTCTCTCCCCCAGCTGGCCCTGCTGACTCACAGCTCCATTCTATAGTAATGACGTCACTGGGGTCAGGTTATGCCTGAGCAATCAGCCTGGCTTCTGATTGGCTGGGAGGCTCCACTAGGGCACCCATGGTGTTACCAAGGAGATTTCCCAACTTAGCAGATTTGCTTGGGTGTGCCGTTTGACACAAGCACACCAACTGAACTCTAATCTGGATTGCTTTTCTTGTTGTCGCTACCTTCTGCTTGAGAATAAAACACCTGTCTCTCTAATTTATTCAAAAGTTAGGACAACAGCCATGTCTGAAAATCCCTCCCTTGTTTACACGGCCGCTTTCCACAATCGGACACCACTCGCTCAGAAGAGCATGTGGAGTTTTCTTATTCTTGTACACCCTTGCTAAGCCACTGTTATCTTGTGGTGTGCTATGAAACGTTTTGTTGTGACCAGAGGAAAAATGGTTTGTTCTGTGGAAATGTCCCCACGGTTACTTATCCCTGTGTGGACCAGTGTGGCAGACCGTGGGAGAGAAAAATGAAACTTTTTTTTATTGTTTGGCTTTTGCTTTGCTGTTCTGTTTTGGCAGCTGTTACAGTCGAACAGTAGCGACCCTGCCTTCCCCGGTGTGTACACCTGGCAGAGGCTGTGCTAGCGATTTAGGCATGAAGCAATCTAACTGATTTTAATAATTTCCAGTTGCAGTCACCCACTTAAATCTTTATCACTAACACCTTATGGTCCATAAAACATGTCCTTGGCCACCCTTGGTCCCAGTAGGCCACTCTGACTGTTGCGACACAGGGGTGGGAATTAGATAGGTGGGGGATGTCACTGGGGTTAGCTTGGCGCTGGCTAATCAGCCTGGGTCCTGATTGGCAGAGAGGCCAATAAGTTAATTGTGCTCTCATTGTGACCTTGTGTGTCTGTTCCTCTCTGACTGAGGGGATGGGGGTCAGGGCCTGTGTTGGGTCAAGATGCTGCTTTATAGGTTGAAGAGTGCTGTGGTTTATAATCCGACCCTGAAGTGTTTGGTTTCGCACATGGATAGGATTCAGTAAAAAAAAAAAAACAACCACAACAACTTTGAACTCAACCGATCCACCGAGCCCCAAACTCCCAACAGGGATCCTCAGCTGAACTACAGCTCTGGGTCTGTCAGTGGCCACCATGTGCACCTGCTGGAAAGGCAACGTACCAGGTTCAGGGGCTTTCAACATGTGGATGAAGTTGATTCCGACCCAGTTTGGGGCCTGAAACTGGGGATTGAGAAGCAAGAAAATGGATGAAGAAAAACAGTCGGACAACCTTGAATTGAATCGATTTTTGATTATTATTTTTTAAGTACGTTGATGGATTGTCCCTTCCAATCCTGGGAGGAGGAGGTGGAGGAATGGGGGGCGTCAAAAAAGTAAGAACACAAATAAATACTGTTTTATTGTGTATAGTATTTTACATTACATAAAAGAAAAACAATTCAAATTTTTAATACTTGTGATTAAAAACTTTTTAAAATACAATTCTTAAAATCACTTAAAATTTTTAAAATCTTTGTGATTTAACGAAAAACAAAATAATTAACTTTAAATAAACATGTGCACAAAACAACAAAACAAACGTGATTAAAGCAAAACTGCTCACCAACATAAAAGTCAAATACATTGAAAATAACTGAAAATGCATTGGACAAAATAAAGAAACAATTAAAAAGGTAAAAATAAAAAACAAACAAAAAAGGTCCAATGCATTTAAAATTAAATCCAAAACGGACAATGTATTTGACAAAAAAATATAACAAAACTAAACCAAAAAACCCCTAAACAATTAGTGATTTAAAAACAACTAAATCTTTAAAAACAGTTAAGATTAATTTTAAAAATCATTTTAAAAACAATCATCCATAAAATGGTTAAAAGATCTTGGACTCGGGCTCCAGCAGGGGGAACTGACCGTCCCCGGAGGTGGGTCCCATCATGGGATCCTGAGCTCCCCCAGATCTTGTATGTGCCAGTTCTTATAGGCTTCCTCCTTGCCCCTCTGATGGACCTCCAGATTGACGTAGTCCCTCACGAGCACCATGCCCCTCCGCGCGATGACAATCGGGTCCAGCTCCTGCTTATTGAATAGACAGATGTTCCGTCCCTCCCACTGGGCCTGCTTCACTGCGCAGACGACACGCCACCAGCACCTCAGGGTAGAAGATGTTAGTCCCCTGGCAGGACCGTACAAGATCTGCTGGGCGGTTGCCCGCGCAGGAACGGCAAATAAATAACCAAAACCTGAGAACACTGTTTTGTCCATTGTGTTTTTAGTTTCCTGCCACTCCAGTGCCAGTTTCCAAAGGCACTTGTTGAAACGCCTCCATCTGCTGTGGTCTGAGCCTGTCAGCTGATGCCTGCTCCACCTCCTGTGTTCGACTGAGCGATGGGATTTCCCTGCCAGTCTGCACCCCCCCCAGGCCTGCCAGTGCATGGCTGTGTCCTCTGACATTGCTGTATGTGCGTTGGTCAGGGTTCTGTGCTCTTCCTGTTTCTCGAGGGTTATTCAGCTGCCGGGGCAGATGGGAGCTGTGAATAATGAGCAGGAGTGGGGAGTGGGGAGTGGGGATTGGGGGGGAGCAGAAAAGTAATTTGTCTGCAGAAATCCTGAAGCTTTGCTCTTTTGCTTTGTCATCTGTCGCTGGGTACAATGCCAGATCATGCCAGCCTCCTGCCAGTAGACTGGGCCATCTGGTGCCATTTTCGTGCGTGTGCTGTTTGGGTTTATTGCCAAAAGCTAAGCATTTCAGTAGATTTACATACACGGACTATAATAATAAATAAATAATTGAACCTCTGTCTTACCTTGTATTTATAATACATGCTTTTATATTTGGCAACCACCCCTCCTCCCCAGTTGCCTCTGTGCAGTGTTGGTCTCAACCTTCATGCTGCTAATAATAAACCCTTTGTTAAATGTGCCGTGTTTGTGCGCACTTGGCCTTCCACTCTCGCGGTGGGAATGGAAATGGCAGATAGTCACTCTGAGTCTGACTCATGGCACAGTCATTACAAGGACATGGTAATCTCCCGTGTTTCATCACATTTAATTAACACATTCACAATAATATGAGCATAATTACTCGGGCTGTCGGGATCTCCCACACTCTGGTGTCAACCGAGCAAGCGGTATGTGGCAATTAGGAGAGACCCAGAGAGAGTTGATGTGGTGATTTGGACTGTAAAGTTTTTTTTATTTGTATTGTGTATATATAGCAAGAGAGGATTTATTTATACTGTATTTATTGATTGTTTGTTTGCCCTTTACCTTGCTTCCTGCCCCCAGCTCCACCTCTTGACGCTGCTCTGCGGATTGATTTAAATGCATTAGCCGGCTCTGTGGAGATTGCCTTCACATTTCTTATTAGATTTATGGGTCTCTTCTCTAGTGTCTCTATTTGCAATGTAATTGTAGACACACACTTGAACATGCACACAGCACACAGGAAAGTGGGAGAGTGGAGGCAGTTGGGCAATTGATTTATGGAGTCTCTTCCGGCCTGCCAATCCCATTCCCAGTCCCAATTTCCAGTCTCCCTCTGCTTCCTGGTGCTGCTCGTTTGCCCATCTGTCAAAGCCTCATAGAGCGGGGAGAGCCAGGATAGTTTGGGATTTGTAAAGCAGTGAAATAGAGCAACTGTCATGCAGCAGAAGGCCGATGTTGTGTTTTGTTTACTTGTTTTTGGTTAAACCTAAGATGTGGCCCATGTAAGCTATACACGGCTGAAGATTTATTCATGCCTTAAAAATAAAATATAATTCAACAGTACAGAAATATGTTTCCCGAAACTATACAAGATTAGAAGCAGTGGTGTTTTCATCAACAAATCTCCGGACCCAGGGCTTAATCCGAGACGACAACAACAGAAAACTTTAATCCCAACGCAAACCGTGCAGTCTGTGTCGGGCTTCCTGCTGCACACTCCCTGCCTCAGCCACGTCTGCCCGGCCTCAGGTGGGTGTCCGAGCACAGCGGCATTCACCGCGCCCCGCTCCGTTTCCTTGGCGACGCCGCGGTGCAAGCATTCCAGAGTCCTGTGTGGGGGTGCTGCTCCCCTGACAACCAAACAGGACCCAGCCTCTGATTGGCCGGGTGAGAAAGCGGCGCAGACAAAGAGGGGGGGCAACCTGAGGAGACCCCTTCTTAGTACGAGTGCTACAGAAGCGAGTGGCTGAAAGTTCATTTATAACTTATAAACCATGGCAATTACACGAAACCTGAGTGTCTACTTATGATTAGGAAAATAAAGAGCTTTTCACAGTAGTAATTCTATTGACACACACCAAAACCAGAGAGGAATGGGAGTGATCAGAAAAAAAGTGACATTTGTTGTGACGGACTGGATGATCAGAACAAGGAATGTTGTTTGATAATCCTTCATAATCGCCCAAATGGATCCCCCACCCTGTAGTCAAAGAAAGAGAACAACAACTACACTAAATCTAAAAGGGATAAATATGTGATTTAGAGGCCATCGCTTACACAGGCACACAGTAACGAATCACTTGTGTCAGTGTTGTGTGTGTCAAGCAGTAGTCCAGAGCATTGAATTGTTTATGGTCTACATAACTTCCCACCCAAAATTCCAGGGAAAGGGGATTTTAATCATATTTCATTATATAATTATATTTTTAAATAACAGCATCTGCTCCAACAGGCCTCTTGACAAACATCCAATTTTTTTCGAAGTTTAATCAAACGAACTGACAAAGCAACACGTTTAAACTGCCTGAAAACACTGTTGAGCCGAGCTCCTTAAATATTAATGTGATGCTTCTGGCAACGTGGCTGCACTGTTCTCATTAGGAGGGAACAGGTGTAATCTGAGAGCGCTGATTCATTGTGTTTATGAACGTGGCCCCCTTGTGTTGGGTAGGATTCCAGTCCCAGTATGCCGAAGTAGTAAATGTATTCATAGCCTGAATTCAATTGGAAACTGCCACGGAGTTTCTGTGTTCATCGCTTATCCCCCACGAACACCCCTCATGCACAGTGCTGGCCAAATATGGCCTCTCGTGGTGAATATTAAATGTGTGGAATTAGATTTAAAAATTAGAATTCAAATCTTCTGGTTTATTCAGCATCCGTTCCAGTAAATACGCAGCCTCGTTTTAAAAAGGCAATTAATACTTCTCTGTCTAGATCTTGATCTCTGTTTCTATCTGTATCTCTCTTTATGTATTTTTATGTATTCAGGTTTATAGGATCTATTTAAGGCTTTTCCTGCTAAGCTTCCTGTGACTTAATTGGTCTGATTATCTGATTAATTACTTCTCTGCGGGCTGCAAATTAGGATACAGTAGAGTAACTTGATTTAAAAATATACATAAATAATAATAGTAGAAGTCTTGAGCTGTCACACTGAGAAGTACTGGTTGACGGTGCACCTCTCCTCTCTCTGTCTCTGGCAGCCATCAAGGTGAACTGCTCGGGGCTTTGTGGCGTTTCCAACAGGATGAACGACACGTCTTGGGCTTCGGAGGAGCAATACTTCAGCAGCACCCTGTCTGTGGCAGATAAAGGTCAGTCTGCGGAGGTGGGGTGTGTGTGTGAGGGTGACTGTGAAGTTACTCAAGTTACTCAAGCTCATTTATACATACACATATACACCGATCAGCCATAGTGCATTGCAGTTTGTTGCGTATGGGGCGGCATAGACACAGACCAGTCAGGGTGCCCATGCTGAGTCCTGTCCACTGCCAAAAGTGCCTACAATGGGCACGTGAGCATCAGAACTGGACCACGGAGCAATGGAAGAAGGTGGCCTGGTCTGATGAATCACGGGTTCAAGGTGTTGACTTGGCCTCCAAATTCCCCAGATCTCAATCCAATCGAGCATCTGTGGGATATGCTGGACAAACAAGTCCAATCCATGGAGGCCCCACCTCACAACTTACAGGACTTAAAGGATCTGCTGCTAACGTCTTGGTGCCAGATACCACAGCACACCTGTGCTAGGTCTAGAGGCTCGACGGGTCAGGGCTGCTTTGGGACCTACACAATATTAGACAGGTGGTCATAATGTTATGGCTGATCGGCGTATATATGTATACATATTCATCAATCAATTTGTTCTTCAGTCAACAGCTGGTTCCAGCTGTATCTCGCTGTGAATATGAGAGAGAGAGAGTTTGTGTGTGTCTTTTTTGAGTCTGTGAAGGTATGTGCTGTGTGAATCTGCATCTGTTCCTCCCTGCCTGCCGGCTGCCAGTCGTTGCGCAGTGCTGCTGTAGTGAGTGTCTGTGTGCAATTCTAATGAACCCCCGTGCCCCAGGATGCCGGCCGCGCTGCTCATTGGTTATTCTGTTGGCAGTGTTTTGTCAGTCCCTGTTTGCTTAGTCTGGGTTTCGATAATCCTGTCAGGATAACTATACTGCGCTATACTGCCCTGTCACTCTTTTTTCCTCCCCTTTCCCTCTCTCCTTCTCTCCGTCCGTCTCTCCTTCTCTCTGTGTGTGTGTGTGTTACACATTGATTCTCAGTGGTCCTTTATAAAACTATGGCATGGAACAACGGTGTTCATTTAATTTCTCTTGGCCACCTGTTGTCGTGCTACTGAGTCGAATGCAGTGCTTTGCTGCCGGTCGCACAGAGATCTTCACGACCGCTAACATTGTCCTGTAGGCTGCGTAGATTCAGAGCTGAAGATGTCCACGTTACTCTGCCGGGTCCTGAGTTCCTTGCATGTCTTCAGCGCAGTGGAATGCGTGCCTTACAGGACGGGTTTTTCCTGATTTGCCGAGAGGAGAGAGGAACAGTATGTGACTGAAGACAAAGCAATTTAAGCCCTTGTTTACTGTGACGAAACTTGTCTTGTGATCTCGTCAAATGGTAACTGTTCCTGATGGCTTGTAGCACACCTGCAATTTCTCTGTTCTTGTTTGTTTGTTTATTGATTGCACATTTAGAGCAGTCATCAATAATTGGTGCCTTTCGTCCCAATAGGGATTCTAGGTTGTACGAATGTTCTCAGTCCTTACACCCCCCCAATCCTCCCGACCCGCAGGAGTCAGACCAGATGGAGACTGCACTTGTATTCAGGATATCAGTGCTCCCCTCCCAGTGCATCCCAGCCACTCAATGGATGAATATTTTAAGCTTGTCAACATTGGTCTCTGTCTGATGACGATGCATCTTGTCATTTTGCTGGCAGTGGGCCGTGTTCTTAATGCACGTTAAAAGGAAAGGCGGCAGGTCTATAAACCCTGTGATCGATCCAACCTTCAAGAGGGTATCTGTGTCTTTGTTCTTCACGAGGCAATCTTCATTATGGGCAAACGTGAAACTACAGCAATAACACTCGGCGAGCAGCCCCTGACATATTTGAATGGATCTGAACACAGATGCTTTACAGTTCGGTCTGCAGGTCACTGGTGCAGACTCTGCAGCTTCTCTTTCCATTAGCCTGTAGTTTCACTCAGGGCAGCTGTGTGTTGTCGACAACAAAACCAAACTGCACACTGAGCCCTAACAACACATCCGTCTATTAAAATTTTTCATGCATTTAATAACTTTTATTTGTAATGGTCGATCGTTAATTGGTCGTTCGGTTTTTGTTCTGATGCCCCCCCTGTCTGAGGTCGCCCACAGTGGGCAGATGGAAAGCCCTGGGAAAGAATAGCTGCATTAAAGCTTTTAAAGTGTGGAGTGGCTGCAGTATTGAGTACAGCAGCCCTCCCCTCACACAGCTCTCCCAGGAACACCACTTTCATCTTAAAGAGAAAGCTATGGGAGAACCTGAACCACTCTGGTCACGGTCAGTGTGCGACGCCAGTTCCCCGGTCCCTCTGTGCCCCAGAGCACTGCTTGTCCATTGAATCAGTGCATCTGTTAGTCTGTGAGTGTGTGTGTTATTGTTGGTTTGTGAGAGTGTGTGTCTGAGAATGTGTGTCGGTTTGTGTGTGTGTGTGTCTCTGCCATCAAGACCCAGAGCACACAGGCGGCTCCTTCAGCAGCTGTGAACAAAGCCAGGCATTGAGCTGGAACCTGTGCCTTGCCCCACCTCCCGCCCTTTGTGGACAGGGGGAGTGGGAGTGGGAGAGTTGATTAGTGCCCTGAGTTTGTACTGTGAAGGTCAGCACACAAAAAAAACAATACCCAGGTATTGTACCTATCACGGGTGAGGAGTATTTATTTTCTAGGAAAATCTGTGCTGGCCATCTCTTTTCAGCCGGGGCTACATTTCAAATTCATGTTTAATATGAATATTTTGAAGTGTAGATTTTTCTGTATGGGGGCTATATATAGCAAAGTCTTTCAGAAATCTTCCAAACTGTTGCTGCTGTTTTAAATTCCTTTGAACAGTTTTTTTTAAATGCTTCCTTTTGAAGTTTCATTTCACGTCGGTCAATTCCCAAAAATATTTTTGTCTCTGCTGAGGAAGGGAAGATGTCTGTTGCTTGACTCCTAAAAGGAACTGAAATAAAATTACAGAGCCAAAAAGAAAATAATGTTTTTTAGGAGGGGGGGAATGAAAACTAGATGAACACAAGAGCTTTGTCCTGCATTGTTTTATTGTGTTGTGAGTTTGTTTTATGTAAATTAATGTGCTTTACTTATTGTGCCTTGCATTTGCTACCCTCAACGTCACAGCCTCTATGTGGGAGTCGGAAGCAGTCAAGGATGAAGGAAGTAGGCATTGTCCATTCGTTACTTTTCAGTCAGAACGTCAATTTGGAACATTAAATACTCAGAATGACTGTGCTGGAGCTGGCTGCGTTTGTTGATGCCAAACGAACGTGTTGCATTAGCTAAGCAAATATATCAAAAACAACTGCCAGAGTGGATAAAACATAAGAAAGATAAAACCTAAGATAAAAGTCACACCTGCTGGTAGTTAATGAACTGATCATTCATTAACTTCGCAGTGAGAATCGTTACAACCAAAAAGCTGTGTGTGTCATTGCTCAGGCTTGCGTCGGTTTTCCTCACAAACATGACACCAGAAACTTTTTTTAAACATGTGCCTCAGGTCACAGATGTTGATTTGTTTTAGTGTTTTTTTTTGGTTTTAAATCATTTTCTAGGAAGGGTAGACATTCTTTCCATCTCAGTCATGATTTCGTTAAAACAGGTTTCATTAAGAATGCAGTACTATAATGAGTGTGTACGTGTGTGTGTGTGTGTGTATGGATGGATAGATATAGACCAGCACCTAGATTCACTGACGTCCAAAACAAGCCAAGTCCTCCCCACTAACGGTAAGAGACGGCCCCTGTGGGTGGATCACTGCTCTCACTTGTCCCATTTGTGTTTCGCAGGCACTCTGGCAGTTGGAGAGCACAGTTTCCCCTTCCAGTTTCTCATCCCAGGTAAGATGGCAGCATTTGGGGTTCTTCTCTCTGTCCAGGTGCCCCATTCCGACCCTGTCATCACGTCAGCCCTCAACCCTAGGACTGGGCCAGGGGCTCCCCTTGCTGGCTGCCTCTGGGGGGAGCCCACACTGACCCAACACTCACCCCGCACTCTGCTGAAGAAGGGTTACTAGTCATTTATTTATATAAATCTTGTTGCCTGGAGTGACTGGACCAGTGAGATGAGCCGCCCTTATCAAACATCACGGCTGGGCTGTGACCCTGGTGTATTTTTGTAGCCGTTTCTGTTTGCCAACAGCGGTGTCTGTGCCGTCTATTTATAGATGTGTCCTCTGCTGCTGTCATGGGTGCTGAATAGCTGTCGAGATCCTTGTCTCCTGCCAGGACGCACTGCCACCCACCCTCTTTCTGCCCCTCCATTTAAATAATCGTCTGTATTTTGTTTTAGTCTCTTACTTCCCACCGCACTGTGGCATTAGAGAAGGTGATTACATTACTGCTTTCAAGGTGCTACTCAAGAGAATATAGTTCATTGGGTCAGTCCTGATCCTCGCCCGGGTTATGACCCTCAGTGTTCTGGATCGCTCTGGAGGCCAGCTGGCACTCAGAGGCCTCCAGCGTTCTGCACCGATGCCTAGGGCTGGAGATGCCAGTGATGGCTTGTCAGATATCATTAACCTGAGTGCTGATGGCTTGATGCCGCAGCAGCTATTCTTATGATCTAGGTTTCTGAAACTGTACCCTTTGAAGTAGGCTGAACTTGAATGAAATGAAATTAAACTTACAATGTTCTGTTTTATTTTATTTTTGTGGTTGTTCAAAATGTAATAAATTTAAAACAAAACTGAATGTGATGTGGGGGAAAAATCTACATGCATTGGGTTTAAGTCATTTTGGACACAATCGTGGCGGCACTGCACTCAGCTCAGACTGGGCAGCGTTTCCTCTGTGCTTTCCTCAAGTGAAATCGCTTCCGTTTCCAATCCCAGAAAAGGATGTCCTGTCAGGTTTACAGCTTAATTCCTCCTACATTAGACTGCAAGCCCCCCCCCACCCCCCCAACAAGCAGCTCGTCCCTGGAGCCATGGCTGAACTGACAGGCTGTATGCAGCTGCAGTGGCCTGGGCATCGAATCATTACAGGGCTGTATGTGAGGAGGAAGAGGGCTCGGACTGAGCTCCTTGGGTGGGTGAGAGCAGGAGGGAGTTTGTTGAACTGCGCTGTACCTTGACCATCAGTACGTCCTGCGAGTGGCCTGGCCGAACACCACCGGATCATTTCCTCGGACGATGGAGCAGTTGTTTTTACAGAACCACATGACAGAAGCAGCTCCAGCTCACTGTCTAATCCAAGCTTAAGTGCTTTTGCTTTTTTGTGCCCCCCACCACCCACCCATGCCCTCCCGAATCGCACAGATCAGTGAAAACCACGTAGTCCAGTTGTAAGCCTTTGATACATCTCTCTCTTGTATTATTTGCAGTGTGTGTTACAGCTGTTTTCCCTGTTTCAGCTACACTTTTCATTCCAGCAGGAAAAGCATTTGAGGGCCAGCAGAGTCCACACAGCTGATACAGTGGGCTTTATTCACTATTGGCTATATTTAGCCATTATAGAATAGCTCCTCAAGGCAAACCTCCAGAGTTTCAAGTTCATTCTCTGGCGTTTCTGTTCTTCCTGGTCACATTTCCGTACTGCTCCTACAAGAGCAGCCCATCAGTCTCGGCCATTGTTATTTTATTATTTCAGTTCTATCGGAAGCTTTAGTAACACTGTGCCCCCTCTCCCACCTCCTTCCCTCGCAGTGTCTGCCCCCACCTCATTCGAGGGGCCCTTCGGGAAGATCGTGTACCGAGTGAAGGCCGTGATTGACACGCCACGCTTTGCCAAGGACTACAAGGTGGAGAAGCCCTTCTACCTACTGAACCTCCTCAACCTCAACGACGTCCCCGACATCGAGGTGAGCGGTCAGCGGGGCACTGGGAGGGGCACACTACCCTATGGGGACCACACACGAGTACAAACCTGCACCATATTCTCTGTCTCTCTCTTCCTGTCTGCTTCCATTGTCTCACTGTGTGCCTGTCTGTCCGTCCCTCCCTCTGTGTCTGTCTGGCCTAATATTTTCCGCCTTGTTGAATCAGCAACCCAGCTCGGCAGTGATTACCAAGAAGTTCTCGTACCTGCTGGTGAAGACAGGCACGCTGATGCTGCGGGCGCGGAGCGACCAGCGGGGCTACGCACCTGGACAGGTCATCCAGCTGGCCACCGAGATCCACAACAAGTCGGGCAAGGACACCGGTTATGTGATGGCCAGCCTCATCCAGGTACAGTCCACCCAGCGGCCACCTGCTCAGCTGCCCCACACTTACATTGGAATTCCCTTACGCAATTTTTACACGTGTAAATTTGCCATCGATTTTTGTAACTTGGGATTTACAGTGTCTCTGTGTGTGTCCTCTGTAGAAAGTGACGTATAGGACAAAGAGGGTGACCTATGACCTGCGCACAATTGCAGAGGTGGAGGGCGCTGGCGTGAAGGCGGGGAAGCATGCCGAGTGGAAGGAGCAGATCATCGTGCCGCCGCTGCCGCAGTCTATCCTCTCCGGTTGCACCCTTATTGACATCGACTACTTCATCCAGGTGAAGGAGGGAGAACCCAGGAGAGCTTGGTGCACTTGGACCGGGACAGGCAGGGAGATGGGACAGAGACTGGAATAAGGAGGGAGAGGGACGGACGGAGACGGGAGACAGGGGGAGAGAAAGAGGGGGATGGAAGTGGGAACAGGGAGAGAGAGAGGGACAGAAAACCCAATGTTTCTAACGTCAATATTTCTCCGCAGGTGTCTTTGAAGTGGCCCGAGGTGTTGGTGACATTGCCCATCTACATCGGGAACATCGCCATCAACACCTCCCCCAGGACTCCGGCCCGGGCTGCCCCCCCTACCCCGGTGCCCCGCTTGCCCCCCCGCCCTGCACCGCGCTCTGTCCCTCCCAGAGCCAGCCTCGGGGTGACCCCCAGTGCCCCTCCAGTGGAGGAGGGGGAGGAAGACATGGAGGCCGGGGGACTGGAGAGTGAGGCGATCCCCACCAAGAGCCACTCCCAGCAGGACTCCTCTGGCCAGCAGCTGGCCTTCTCTCCCAGCGCCTTCAGCTACGCGCCCGGCCTCACCTTCTCTGAGGACCAGCGGTGCGCCAACCCCACCAGCTCCTCGGCACCCCTGTTCTGTGTGTCCACTGGTGCCACCATACCCTTCTTCTCTGAGGGGGGCGCCACTCCCGTACCCACCACCTGCCCGCTCATTCTGCCCCCGGAGTACAGCACCTGGGGGTACCCGCATGGTAAGGGCAGACCTGGGGGGGTAGGAGTGGGGGGTATAAATGAGGGGGGTAGGGGTAGGGGTAGGGGTAGGGATGAAAGGTGAAAAGAGAGAGAGGGAGACGGATTAATTTATACTATTAAGAGGCCACTGGATTATAGGCTCGTGTGGGTGTGCTCTGTGTGACTCCATGTCTGACATCTGCTTTGTCTTGGCAGAACCCCCCCCAACCTATGAGGAGAGCTGCAGCAGCCCCAACACCAGCGGCAACAGCAGCGGCAACAGCAGGAGGTAAAGCAGGGGAGGAAGACTGACACTGGACTGCACACAGCACTGCTGCCCCCCACAGGAAAGGGTGGGAACTGCAGCCTGGCAGCATCTGATTCTATTTACATTGGAGAAAAGGGATGGCGTTTGTTTTGTTTTTTCCTCCCCTGTCTGATGCCTCTGTAATAATGTCATGTAAATCAAAGAGGAGGAGGAAGAACAGAAGGAAAAAAAAAAAGGAGTGCTTGATCTTTACTTTGGATTTAGTGTTTCCTGTGTACCTGGATGGATACGATGGGAACTAGCTACAAAAACTGGATTTGGGATTTTAGATTGGTCACTTTCCATTTAAATGCTTTTTTTTAAACAAACATTTGCATGCGTGATGCCTTAAATTTAAGACACTCCTAATCTGGGTTGTTTTTGTTTTCTCCTTTTCAATTTTATTACAACCAAAGCTGGCCTTCGACATCAGGTGTCAAAAAGAAATGTGTGCTAAAAAACAAGAAATGAGAGCGAGAATGGAGAAAAAAAACAAACAAAAAAAACAGATGTTCATCTCAACCAAAACGACACTTGACTTGTTTTCAAGACCTCCGCTGCAGCCGCCCCAGTGTGGAGATGGACGGTGATCTGCCGGCTCTGATGGCTGGTGGGGGACTCTGGGGCACAACATTTATTTGGGAGGTAGCTGCTGGTTAAGATTGTCAAGTTTCAACATCGGCAGCCTTCAGGAGACCGGTCCAGAGTGAGGGAAGGAAGCTCCACAGAAGAGACAATTCTCTGAGGCTGTTGGAGCGACTCCGGCCGGCTGGCCCGCTGCACAGGGGGTGGGTCGGCCGTCTCGGTGTCTCTCTGTCCCTCCGCTGGGCTCTAAGGCCTGCTCTACTGTACCCACGGCACGCCTGCAGGAGGCCAGTGACCCACTCATCCTCTCGATGCCTTACGTTCCTCTTCGCTTTCTGTTCATCTCTATTTACTGAGTCACTCTTCCTCTGTACAGCTGCGCCCGTCCAGGGAGAAGGGTCAAAACAAAGCACACACAGGCCGAAGTTTTGGACGCATTTGGCGCAGAAGGCTGGCGTGTTTAAATGGCGGGTGCTCAGGGGCTGCAGTCTGTCTGGGTCTAGACTGGTGCTGTGTATTTGATATGCACGAAACCCAAGGAATCCTTTCTGTCTACCTTTGTTGCTGACGTTTTTTCCCCAACTCGGCCAGCGACGCGCGGCTCGGGTCTCTGTACCTGGCAAACGGCCCCCTCTGCTCTCGCCAACTGTTCATTGTAACCTGGCTGGGAACTTGACCTTACGCGAGTTTTGGGCAATTTAAAAAACTGATGTGACAGTTCGTCTCATACTTCTGCTCATTTTCCACCGCCACCTTCTCAAAGTTCCTGGTCTCGTGATTGCCTTCGGCCCGGTTTGCACCACAGATGTATTTTGCACACACGTTTAAAAATAAAAATTCCCCATACAGGCCTATCCCTTCTTAACCTATTAGAAAAGAGTGTGAGATTGAGCCAGAAACATCGACATTTACTGTTACACCTTGAGAGTGATTCCAGACGGTGACTCAGAGCTTGGCTATGCAGCGCGCCATCCTCTCCCTCCTCACTGTGTTCGCACTTCACAGCGACTGCAGCTGCACGTCTTCATTAATGCCCTGTAGAATAATGCCATGCCCCACCACCACAATAACACCTCTGCAATGAATACTCCCATCGGCATGCAAATTCATTTCTGTACATAAAAAAACATATTGATAAAGATGACATAACAGAAAATCTACTCGGGCGTTAACAAACAAAAACGCCTTTACTGACGGATGTTTTACAAGCCTGTCTGACAGAACTCATGTATCTGGTTTGGACTGGGCTGTTGAATAAGTTGACCAGTGCGTTTCTGGAGGGACTTCAGTGTGTAGTGCGTTTTTTGATTTGTTTTCCAGATGGAACCCCCTTCTTCTTTTTTCATATGTCCAATCTACCTTTCTCATGTGCTGTGACTACTGCTTTTATACCTCCCACTTATAAAAGGGTGATGCTTTCCTCGTGTATTCGGCTCAGCGTTTTGTCCTCAGCTGAGCTGCCCTGAATGAAGACTCTCCTAAGAGCGCGTTGAGCACCTGCTTCCAGGCGCTGTGGAGATTTATATTTATTGATTTTATGATAATGATGATTATGATTTTATTCGTGTAGGGGATGCTTCAGAAGCCAGTGCACAGGGATTAGTCCCGTGTCTTGTCTGCCTTAATCCATAAGTAAAGTAGTCACTGGGCCGCACTGGTTATTTTGGGATCCCAGCCTGGCTGACTGGAGTGTAGTGTGAGGCACTGCTGTTCAGTAGGGATCTTGCCCATGTGGATCATGTGCATATATAGGACAGAAACGAGTTGCCTATATTGTACATATGCCACAATTGCCATCCTTAATGTGTGCCTAAAACCTATGGGGAGTATTTTAAAGTTTTGTATATTTATTGTATAGGTTGAAAATCTGTTCCTGCGAGATTAACCATGCCACCTATCTTCAGCCTATCAAATGAATATGGATTGCAGACTGATATACATTTGGCTTCCTGTTCCTACTCATCTGCTGCTATTTTTGTCCTCCACCCTGTCTGCTCCCATTTTTAGGGCAATAGCTCCTCCTGGTGGTTTGTGGGGAGGGAGCGCAAGTGCCTCTGCCTGTCTATCTCCAGTTTACAGTTCTGTCAGTGCCCTGTGCACTGCGCTGGTTTTCTAATCCGACTAAGATGCGACCGGTCCTGTGAAGGGGTGTGTGTGGGGTGGGCTCTCTCTTTCTGGAGGGTTCCTTTATTGGCCCCACATTTATTTCTTTGTTTTTGTTTTTAAAGCTTCTTGCACAAACGGCGCACTCTATAGCTTTATTAACCACATTATTATCCTGTTCTGTGTTTGTTCAGTTTACTTTTTTTTTTTTTGGTTGGTTATTGTTTTGTTCTCTTCTTTCTGTGGGTGGTTTGTGTGTCTTTTGTATTTTTATACTGGTGTACAGCTTCCTGTAACCTTAGACTTGATTTTCGGTCTCCAACCCCTGATTTCAGCAGAGCACCTTAGTGAATCAATGTTACATCTTTTTAAAAACATGTTGCAATCATTGTTCTAGGTACTAATAAAAATTATCATAAAGCTGTTGGTACTTTCATTTTTTGATTGTATTTGTTTCATACAAGTTGAGTTTTGGAAGGTGAAGCGACTCCCGAGGTGACCGGAGCCGTCATACCGGCCCCTCAAGACGCATCATTGCTGAGCTTTTCACGAGCAGAGCAAAACAGCGCCTTCTGCTGACTCTGCGTGGGAACTTGTCCGCATTCATTTAAGCACAATAGCAGTTATCGGGCAACCATTAAATGTTTGCTAATCCCCTGGCTCCTAATAACACCATTTACAATAATCCCTAGGAGCTGGAGGCCGATCAAAGGGGAGATGATATCAGATCCATTCTTTATGTTTTTAAATCTGCTATGTGCACCTAGTCATTCTTTCCATCATCTTTCAGTTGAAAATGAGAATAGACACAGATTCCCCTAATGTTGATGAGTGGGGGAGAAAAGAAAAGAGAAAATGGTCAACAGCAAGAGAAGGCCCTTCTTGTACATTACATTTAAACCGACCAATAGCATTCTTTAGTCACGTCTTTAGTCAACTCTGAGCTGAAGCAGAAATGGCAGTAAATAAAGAATGAAATGCATCCTCACGGTGCCTGAGCTCACCCGGCAGATGTTCGACGCCAAGAACATGATGGCCGCCTACCCGACGGTGGCAGCGGTGTTCCGTGGGCGCATGTCCATGAAGGAGGTGGACGAGCAGATGCTGAACGTGCAGAACAAGAACAGCAGCTACTTTGTGGAATGGATCCCCAACAACGTGAAGACCGCCGTGTGCGACATCCCTCCACGTGGCCTGAAGACGGCCGAGGAGGAGGAGGGATGGGAATTGGCCTAAGCTTTCTGTAAATTGTTCCAAGCTGTACAAACTGACTGACGTGCAACATTTATTTTCAATGTTCAGAATTTGTTCTTTGTTTTGCTGTCACTTCTGCTATTCCCTTTTTCACTCGTCATTCTGTACAGAAGGCACCTGCAAATAAAACCACCTTCTTGGTTAAGTCTCTCTCTCATTCCAGGTCTCTCCCATAGTGACATTGTATTTAGTCATTCATAGATCTTCAATATTGTTGAATGAGACTGCAATTCCAGTGCATTATTGAGTAATGGTAAGTGTAGGTTAAATATACAAGCCTGTTAGGCTACATTACCAAAGTAGTGGACTTTTAAATGTTTATTTTAACGGCATTTAAGTAAATATGAGATTGACATTTATTACCCTGTGGCTTAATCCCACCTGGAGTATAAATCCCATATTTTCCCATTACACCATAGTTAATGGACAGGGTTGTCAACAATTTTGTTTTGCAGACTTGAGATTCCAGTACATCTGTTTGTAGATTTAGTCTAAAAATGTTATACTTTGGGAAAACTCTTTATCCTTGGCAAAGCACTGTTTTTCCTGATAATCTCTATGTGAGACATTGCAGATACTGCTCTGCTTTAGAAGGACAATGTTCATCTATAGTGGTGTGGTGAGCAACCTACATTGATCATAGGGCTGCAAGTCCAGCTGTCAAATAACTGCAGGGCTGCAAGAACCCTTTTACCTTAATTAGAGCCACAAATGCTACATTTTAATTTAAAAAGCAATATAATGCAGTAAAGGCATAACAAATGTATTAAGTGAATAATCCTAATACAAAATAAACAGTGGTCATAAATATATATATTTTTTGGGGGCAGTTGTGGGTGGTAAGAGGATGCACGGGTGGTGGGCTATGGGTTGCCCACCACTGACTGCACTGGACCCTGAGAGTTTTAAACTGGTGCACTTAAGGATTCAGATTGCTTGTCCTGGGTGACTTTCCACACAAGTCCAATCTATAGAAATTAAGAAATAACATGTATTTTGAGTTAACTGACCTTTGTAGCATTAAGTGTCATTACCAGCTTTAGCTATCCTGAAGGTGATTTTTCTACATGGACCATTAAAAGCCATTGGATTTTATAGTAATGTTGATATAGATGTTAATGCACTCCGTGGCCTGGGTCTCATGGCACACTCCCAAACCTGGCTGCCCAGCAGCCATCTGCTGCACATGCCACCCAGCCTGGAGCAATGGCAGGGAGAGGGGCGCCAGGAGAGGGACGAGGGCTGGGCATGGCTCAGGCCTGTTGTCTGTGTGTTGCGGGCAGTGTAGCCTCAGATACCCTGGCTGGTGAGAGGGCCCGGTGACTCGTCTGTCCCTTTTTCCAGTGTTGGATTTACTGTGCTGCGTGCGCTCGACCCCAAACACCCCGCACCCTGGGAATTTGATGAGAAGACTTGCACAACCTGTCACTGTAGTCAGTGGGGTTTTGCAGTTGCTGCTGTTCAAATTGGTCAGTGTTTGGATTGACTGTAGACCAGAGGAGAGATGCAATCCCTCCCCCCTTTGGAATCTGTAATCTGATCTCACCAGTGCAGTGTGGTGCAGTAGAGTTACAGTGCAGTACATTGTGGCACTGCTTCTCACCGTTCTCTAGGGGAGGCCAGATCACAAGAACCTGTTGTCTGATTCTTAGTCCTGCTGCATGCTAGAGCTTCAAGCAGACCGTTCGTATCAGTTCCCCTGTGTGCTGTGGTTGATTTATAACCTGTGCCGTATGACTGCTGTTGGTGCTGCACAGTGTGGATCATCTATCTGTTGTCAAAACACCCCCCCACATCGCCTGACACGCTCTTTGTAAGTTTGTTATGTAATGATGCTATTGAATGTGTGTTGGTTTGGTTAGAATATATACAAATATTTTTTAGTAAATACCTACACACACACACGGTGTCAGCCCTTCCTTTGTAACCACTCTGCCGTGCCTGTTCGTCCTGAGTAATAGCCACAGCTCCCTGGCACTGTGGGTGGGGAACCAGCTTGAGGTGACGTTTGAAGAACCAGACCGTTTCCCACGAAAAAAACAAACACACACACACACACACTCATTCGCACACTCTCTCACACACTCACTCTGCACACACATTCTGCACACGCACACACTCACACACACTCTACACACAGCACACGTTCTAACCCCTGAAGAGAATGACACAGTTTAGAGGTAGTTTGCTCTTCGATTCAACGAGTCTTTCCTGTCCATGAAATTGTATATACTGTATTTTTTTTTCCCCCATTTCCGGCCAACCAACACTGAGCGCTTGAGTCTGGAGATTTACATAACCAGGGGGAGGAGGGGCTGGCAATGGAGACGGGGAGACTGAGGACTTTTAATATGAAGGGAGCATCTGTGGGCTCCTCCCCACAGTTGGCCATGTGGGGGCAGCAGCTGCAGACAACGCTCCCTGCCACAGAAGCCCTGACCATGGAGCCCAATGCTAGGCTAGCTTGGTGTTGCTCAGAGACCCAGGGGCCTACCTACCTAATTAACCATCCACTTGCCTACCTTCCTGCCCACCTACTCACTGTGCTGTAACTCAGGGGAGCATTTCTCCTGCATGAAAGACAGCAAAGCCTTAGAGAGGGGAGGCCCAGCAAAACAGTTGCAAACCCTGGTCTTGCAGAAAAATAAATATACATATATTTATATCCTGGCAGTCGAGTTAAAGATGAGGGAACTCAAAACAGGACCTCTGTCAACTCCTGGGCCCCCTGTTTGTGGCGGCTTTTATTTAATTCCACGATGGCTGGAGTTTTTGGTCCCTTAGCTCTTACCTAAGCAAGGCATAAAGTCTTGGTGTGGTCCGAGGGTTGCCCCCCAGTACGGAGGCTGGCAGGCTTATTCATGTCTGGCTGGGGCAGTGCAGGAGAGGAGAGGGGGTGACGGATGTGCGGACGCAGTGGGGGGCGGGGGGGGAGCTCCAGCCACCTGGCTGTGTGGTGTGTGCTCTTGTAATGCTCACCCGCTGTCGCCTACAGACACGCCACTGATTGCCTGACACTTGCCTTCCCTGCTCACGTACATACAGGCCCAAGAAGACGGATTGTCTTTTGTGGTGGCAGCTGGGTCTGCTTCTGCTGCTGTTGTTGTTATTGTTTCCAAAAAAAGAGACGTCTCTTCTTCAGTCTGCACCCTGGGAGCTGCGTTCCCAGAGCAGGATACACGTGCGCCGTGTGATAATTGCTTTTGCTCCCCCTCCCCCCTCAGGACCTCAGTGCCACAGTCACTCATATTTTTTGGGGGGGCTCTAAAACAAACACAGTGCTCAGTTACTAAATTAAGCAAAGTGGGTAGCGAGGAGAGGAGTCAGTCTGCGGAATAGGTCCTAAGGGACCGTGCAGGAGAGGGGTGGTGAGTGTGCCGGTCCCGATGGGTTCTGTGTCACACAAACACCACTAGACACAATTACTCTATGCCTCTGAAGTGTTGCTTGGTGCGTGAGGGTGAGGCACGGCTGGTAGGTAGGTTGGGGACTCCAACGTCTGCTTTTATTTCTTTGCTGGTAGGGTAGCCAAGCACGTTCTGCCATCGGCGTCAGCAATCTGGGTGAAACGCTTTGCATAGAAAGTGAACCGCGGGCCTGATGTCCTTGCTTTGACTATGTGTCTGAGGAGTCTCTGTTGAGTCTGCAAGGCGCCATCTTCCCAGGCTGCTCCTTCTGGGCACTATAAAACGGCAAGCCGAACCATGTGCTTGTTTGTTGAGAAGGCTACGCTTATTTGCAGCCTGGAATCACCCTGTCGTTTGCCATAGCATTTGCAGACGCCATAAAGAGGAAAATAAATTGATAACATAAACAACTGCAATACCAAAAGAGACAGAAATGTTATTAAAATACGCAGACTCAATAATTGTACAGATCTTGCCCATTAATACAAGGACAGTTACAGAAGATGCACAGATTTCTGTAGCGGAGGTCTGGGGACCTGGCTGTGTAACATGTCCGTCATCCTGGAGTAGGCTGTGCTGTACTGTGCTGTGATCGCTGCGGTGTCTTTGTCCTCCTCCAGCAATACTCTGAGCCTGGCCCGTGTACTGGGGCACTCCCTCTCTCTCTCCCCCCGTGCTCTGGAACGGCAGAGTAGAGAGGCCACTGAGCCTCTGAGGCAGGCAGTGTCGGTGTATTTCTCACTCAAGGTGGAATAGCACTGCGTTATTTTACAGAAAAGAGTAAACAACAACCACCACAAAAAAGAAAACATGTTTTGTTGGCTGTTGTAGGGCGGGGCACCACCTGGGGGACTGGGCAAGAGGCAGACTGTGACACCAGCTCAGTGCCCGACTATAACCGACCGCTCTCTCTCTCTCTCTCTAAGTCTAAACCGAGTCCCTCATCGCCTGACTGAAGCAGCTCGAACAGCAGCACTGACATTTCCAATGCAGTTAACTCTCTCTCTCTCTCTCTCTCTCTCTCTCTCTCTCTCTCTCTCTCTCTCCTGCGCATTCTCAGTTTTTCCACTCTGTCTCCTTCTTATTGCCATGGAAACAGAGACCAACTTCCACAGTCTCCCCGTGTCATTCAAGGACACTGACATACAGTGCCAATGTCTCATCGCCCGTGTACCTCAGCACAGCCAGAGGGAGGGAGAGGGATTGTATTTACTATGTGCGTTTGGGAGAGAGATTGTATTTTCTGTACGTATTGTTCCCCATCGCCCTGTCCCTGGGCACTGGACCTGTATCTCAGTGCTCTGACAATACTGGTATGACTTACTCATGCCAATAAAGTAATTTAATTTAATTGAGAGAGAGAGAGAGAGAGAGTTGCAGACGGGGTCTACAGTGTAAAGGGCTCATTTGAGTGAGAGTGTCTGTCTCTCTGCCTTTCACCGTTGCTGACACAGACTAGGGAATGTCCCAGACATGTCCCAGGCCGGGCGGTCTAGAATGCTGGAATGCTGGAATGCAGTCTAGAACTCAATTCAGTTCACCCACAAGTCTCCCGATCATCATCATTTCTCATCCTGTTCTGAATGGAAGGAAAAATCATCCCCTGATTGCTACAGTGTGTCCCATGTATTTTTTGTTATACCACTCAATAACATAAACTGAGGAGTTTGTATTTGGATTATTATTAGTGTTACGATGATGATGATGATGATTAGAAGTTTCACACACCAGCATTCGAACGCTTCACTCCTCTCCGTGTTCGGTGACGTCATGCGATAAGTAGGCGGGGCCTGGTCCAGGCTGTGGAGTCATGGCTTCGGTGGGAGCGGAGGTAAGGCTGGGCAGCCCTTAAACGGTGCAACTTTCTGTCGCTTTTATCTCGCTGTTTTGTTGTCGCTTCGCGGGACGGAACCGGGGTGTCGGGCCCGGACGGTCGCGGTGGGCAGTTGCTGGGGTGGGCGGGACCGTGGGCAGCGCGACCTTCGAGCACAGTAACCCAGTTCAAACAGCCCGCCGAGCCGCTTGCTTTTATCCGGGGGGTGCGGGGTGCGGGGTGCGGGGTGCGGGCGGCGGGCCTGGCTGCTCACGGACGCGGGGCTGGCCTCTGAACAGGGAAGATGCGGGCGTGTGGTGTCGGTGGCGAGGAGGAGGCAGAGCCCGGGAATCTGTATGTTGGCGTGGCGGCTGTGCTGTGCGGATGGGCGCAGCTGTCAGGATGCTGGTTCCCGGGCGGCCCGGTGATTGCGGGTCGGGCGCATTGCGAACACAAAGGAGCCCTGATGCAGAGATCGGCCGTCAGACTGGAACCCAGATTAGTATTCCGGAGTGAAGATGCTAAATAAACCATAGAAATCTGCAGCGGTCGGGAGGTGTTGCTGAGGGCCTGTAACCGACCGGAGCAGCGACTTTGCGCGCCCTGTGTTTGCGTGTGGCCGGCCAGGTGTGCGGGCAGCTCCGAGTGAGCCGGCCCGGAGATACTGAAGGAGGGCTCTGCCTTCCAGTAGCGATTCCCACATGTTAAGATCCCCAACTTCAGCAACAACATGAGTATTTTCCGGGAGTAGAGCCATTGGACTCCCTAAGTTGTGGGTGGTGGGTTGTTGCAGCAGCCGGCAAAACAAATACAAAATCAAACCATAAATGAGGTCGCCCCAGGGCTGAAATGACCTGTTTTTCCACTTGTTCCTCCACTTGCCCACTCAGACCCCGTCCCCATCCTCCTATAGGCCTCCCGACACGTTCAAGGCTGAGATGTGAATTGGCTGTGCAGCACAGTGTTGCACACAATCCCACAGAAAAGTGGGAATACAGTTCAGTCCCATAACAAACCACTCACACCCTCCCAGTTAGCTTGGTGCCTTGGACTGCAGTCATTTAAATATCATCTGCCCCAATACAGTACAAATGCACTGCAGTTTTATTGTCTCCAAAGGACAGCTGAGTGTGTTGGGAGTAGCGATGACTGCGTTTAAAACCAACATACACAATGTTGACCCCAAATAGACAAGTGAGCAACTACCCTCTGCTTTACTGTCTGACATGCTCATGAGCTGGTGGTTGTGTGCCAAGGAAATCTCATGTTTTGGTGTATGGAGTTGTTGCGAGGATGCTGTCATTATCCTGCTTGATTGTGTTGCACCCATTATGGGAACAGATGCTTTATAAAGATACTTCTGATACACAATCAAGATGAACACAAGCACAATAAGTAACACACCAGGCTCTGGAGGTGGGATGCAGACGGGCAATCGGTTTCGCTGTCTGCAGTGCTCCTTGGAATCACTGGCTAGGGTTGGGAGTGTGTCTTGTTAATGGATTTTGGTCTACCAGGATGAGGGCAAAAAAGTCATGTGGCCCACTGTGAGTGCTGTACAACAGCCACAAGTCTTCGCTCAGCCTTTCCCATTTCAAATTGTGTATATTCTCATGCAATATTCTGTGGCTGACTTTTGTTTTATTATTATTATGTAAATAATATTATTATTATTATGTTTTGCGTGCAGTAGCTGTGGCCTTTCCCCTGCCGCAGTGGCTCTGGTCCATGACCCAATGTGTTACTTTTCTCTGGTATGGTGGACTGACTACAGCATGGGCCTTAGCTGCAGTGTGCAGCTTTGCCCAACAGAGGGAATCAAAGGGTTGTCTCGGACTCTTGTTTCCTTTCTTTCTGCTGCATTTCTACCCACAGTTCCATTGCCATTTCCTGTAACGCCACAGTGGAACCTGAAACGGGTTCTCATGTCTCCATTAAGGAGGAATGGAGAGTGAACCATAGAAAAATCTATATCTTGTGTTATATATCATTTTAAATAAAGATGGTATTACATTATGCATTGTTTTAAAGCATCACCTGCATATGTAGAACCATTTTTAAGTTTTGACTTCTGAATGGAGAGGAAAAAAATAAAGTAATGAGTCAGTTTTGGGATAGTTGTTTTATTTGAGAGCTTGTAATCAGGTTCCCTCTGTGATGGGAGATCCAACTCTCATTCTTCCTCAGTTCTCTCAAAGCAGCTTTGAAAGCCACAAGTGTACAAGGCCTGTCCTTTATATTTCAACAGGGACACCTGTTTGTCAGCGATGTCCACTGTCTTTACACGTGTCAAAAATCTCCATTAGTTACAAACAAGTTTGTGGACAGGAAGCCCCCTTTCTGAATAGCTTTTCTTATTTACATGGGCCTACCTCTTATGGGCACAATGGAAACGCCTGATCTTGAGTAATGAGAGGGTAAAGGAAGAGTAGCCGATTGAATACTTCACAGGTCGCATTGATTTTGAAACTTGGGAACGGACTGATCTCGATTAGTCATTCACCAGCCAGAGGGAAGGGTTGAGTTGCCTGATGGCATATTGAGCACTGAAAGGCTGGTATTTCAGTTCAGCCCTGTCAGCCTAGCATAACCCCTCTCATGTGGTCTGTATCTCAGCTCAACAGATGGGCCAGCCCAGGCAGCATATTTCTTGAGGTCTTAGTCAGGTGATGGGGTTCACGGCAGTCTCACTAAGCAAAGCAATGTTTTCATGCTTGAAGGAAAGCACCCTGGGTAATTCAGGCGAGAGATATGTCTTACAACTTATTGGTCTAGACCTGTTATTCCAGAATGGTCATGTATCAGCCTTTTTCTTGTTGTTCTTGGGAGGTGTTCGTTTTGTAAGGTGCACTTTGCCACCTGTCCTGAGGTGGCTTGGCTTGTTTTTATGGGTTTTGGATAATACTTTTTGGAGACCTGCAGGCTAAGGTAAGCAACTGTGCTGCTGTAAGTCTGACCGATGGGTGACTTTGCATAGTGAGAAGGCTTTGTTACAGAGATGTGTCAAGGCTGGTACAGCCTTGCTGGCACCTCTGAGGGGACTCATCCAGAGTCATGTCCTCCCCAGAGCTCCCTTTGCAGAAAAAATGTAATGTTGCTTAATATCTTACAGTAACAGGGATAATGTTGCCTTGCCCAGAAAGCTGTTATATATCTATTTAGTCTCCACTGTAACAGAGATGCTAATTCAAAACAAAATAAGTAAACACTATCAATTTTATGCATTATGTCAGTCTTTAAAAGCGGGAAGGGGGATCCCATAACTTCCATCCCTCAGTAGAAAGCAGCTGAGAGTTAACGCTGGGTTTCCAGTTGTGAAAAAGGGAGTTTCTGAACCTGTTGTGTTTGTCAAAGCTGAGGTGTTTTACTCAATTTGCATGCGTTACAAATCTTCTCTGAAGAGGTTCCTGTGACTGTGGAGAGTGCGCTGTTGATTTGTACAGCCATGCCGGTGATTTCCACGCTGCTATACCGCTGTTTGCTGTCTGTCTGTCTGTCTGGGGTAGCTCCATTCTGTCTGCTCTGGTTGAGACCCAGACGAAAAGTCTACCTTCTAAAGCTGATTAATTACTGCAGCAAATTTATTACAGTGAGTCGCAGCAGCTGCAACAAAGGGTTTGGGGCGGGTGAGGTGACAGGAGTGGCTCCTTTATTTGTTTTTGCTTTTTAGAAAAGGAAACCTTCACTTAACAAATTAAGAAACAGTTGTGTGTGTGTGTGTGGGGGGGGAGGGGACCACAAAAATATAAAAATATAAAAATTAAATGGGGTCATATTCATCCTTTATTGCCAAAGGGATGAGCCCCGGATCAACAGCCTCTGGAGAAGCCCAGGTCTGTGGCTGTGTGCAGTGGGTGTGTGAAGGTAGGCCCTGGGGTTTGGTTCACTTCCTCTTGACTAAGCTCGAGCTCCACGGGAGCCATGAAAATGTGCTCTCCCTGCAGCCTTTCAGAGCCAGGTCTGCACTGAGCATGCTCAGCACTGTCTGGGCTGCACCTTCCAGGGGCTGGTTTCGTGGGCAGAGCAGTGGAGTAGGCCTCAAGCCTTGAGGAACATTTTGTGAGGCTCAGAGACAGGCCTCTGAACTGAGAGGTATGGATTAGTGGGGGATGGGGGTCCTCACATGCATGACAATACAGATTGCTAGCTTGACAAGGGGATTGTTGCAGTTTGGCTCTTGCTATTGGTTTGTACATGTTTTTGTTTTGTTTTGTTTCTGTCCTGTGGCACAGCACAGTAACAGCAGTCTACTGTGCCTTGGGATCCTTTTGCTTCTGCATTTGAAGGACCCAAGTTGTTGTTTTGTGTGGCTGATGATTTATATATTTTTTAAGTTTTTTTTTAAATTTGCAAACATAATCTGTGTTTCTACACTGTGGCCTCAGTAGTCCACGTGGCAGCCAGATGGATCTCTTTGCATTTATTTTTCTTTATGGTTTAGTGCTGAGTTGTAGAGGAGTCTGTGTGGCCTGGTCTGGGTTCGATGCAGCTGAAGGAAGAAATGCACTGTTCTTGTGACAGATCAGGAAGTGTAGTGACTGACAAACGCTGATGGATACATGGCCTATTCTAGTATCTTGGGCTTTTCTGTTTTGCTCTTGTTGTTGGAGACAGAGATGTTCAGCTATTTGAAAACCAGGCACCAGGTTGTTATGGTTGTCTTATTTCACAGGAGTGCTGAGGAGTGGGTGCTGTTAGGACAGACCTGTCCTCGGCACTGAATCGTACTCTTCTGGGCAAAGTGTGTGGTTCTGGTTCTGCACTGAACTGGGAGTCTTCAGCCGAATTCCTTTAGGTGTGCTTTGAGTAAAAAGTCAACCTGCCAATACAAGTGTTTAGATGAAATACGGGCTGTGTTTATGTTTATTTTACTCAGAATGTACGTAAATGTGTGTTTACTTGCAGTGTGGGGAGGTGGTGTTTTATCATTGTGGGCCTTTATCCCCAGCCTACCTGCATGCCTCCCTCCTGTGCTTATGTAATATTAATCAATCAATCAATCAATAAATCTATATTTTAAGTGTTATAGCACCATTCCCCATGGAACTGCTTGGATCGCTTTACAAGATCAGTGTGACAAGTCAAGGTACACGTGTAGTACAGCACACAGACCATAATATGCAAGGGATAGTCTGCTAGGTACAGCCTGTTATTATTTTAAAAGGTACCATGATGACCAGCTTGTGTTACGGTATGTGGACAATACCATATAGTCTTCCCAGCTCTGGCGTGGAGGGCCCGCCAGACTGCTTTGGCCAGCGGCTCTAATTGATCAGAGTACTGCATCGTATTGTTCATGTCATAGTCTGTGGAATATCAAGTTTTGAGGTGAATTATTAAGGTGAATCATAATAATGAAGGTGGTGCAAGTGAGCACATGCTGTGTGGCCAGTCTTTCCGGGGTGAGGCTGGCGGATGTGCCGTGGCCTGTTTCTCCCAGGTGAGGTGTCCTGTATCTCTGGGTCTGCTTTATTTTATTCTGTCTCGTTTTTCCTCTCCAGGCCACTATTGGAGAGGTAGGTTTTGACATTTCTGCCAGTATAGTACAAATAGATTTTTATTTACACTTTCTATTTTTATTTTTCACTGGCGAGAAGAGTTTGCCGACACTGGCTGTGCCGCATGTTTGGAATATTAGCTTCTGGGCTGTGGTACATTTTCCTTCGTTGTGCTGAATGTTTTATTTTTTTATTTTTTGCCTTTTTACAATCTGCTTCCGATGAAGGGTGAATGCCAGGCATCGCTGCTCAGTCCACTGGTCTGTGTATCTAATGGCAGAGACGGGGGAGAATAGCACTGTCTTGCACTACTGCAGGTCAGTCCCTACAGAGCCAGACTTTTTTTTGGCTGGCCCTCCAGGCAGGGGCCGATGTGCTGCTGTAGGTTCAAAAATGCCCTTTTGTGTATGAAGGCTGACTGTCGTGGGTGCAACGGTGTGGAGACGCTCTGTCCTCACTAGCATCCTGTGATGGTGAATTTAAACCATGAGAGATCCAGCACATTGATGGATTGACACCTGGTTATGGTAAGATTGTGAAATGGGATTTACAGTGTGGGCAGCAAAGTTTATTGATTTAATAGTATTGACTTGCTTTTTTTTAGATAGATCAAATGAGTGTAAGTCTAGCAGGGCAGCATTCTCAGCTGAAAAACAACAAGTGTGTGTGTGTGTGTGTGTGTATATATATATATATATATATATATATATATATATATATATATATATATATATATATATATATATATGAGTGAGGTAATGTGATGGAGTGCTGCCCAGGGATCTCTCACACACCAGCGGAGGGGGAAGTGAGGCCTCCCCAGGGACAGTCCTTCTTGCGGGCCCCTGTGCAGCTGTGGCCCATTAGCGCGTTTAAACTGGACGGCCGCTCTGACGGAGCTGGCCATCCATCACAGCCCTGAGGTGGAGGTGGGCAGAGTGTGCTGGAGGGGTGCTCTGCTCAGCTGGAACAGTGCAGACAGTGTACAAATGCAACTTTTTTCCATTTTGGCAGGAAATGTCTTGAGCATAGTTTTTTTTTTGGGGGGGGGAGTGTTATTCTGTAATGTGGCCTGCTGTTTGATAATTTGTCATATAAATTATATAAATTCCTATTTTTTTTGTTATTAATTTAATATCCATTTATTTAGATCTGATTTTATGTTTAGTAACAGGTTGCAGACATGAGAGATGCTCTGGCTGTCTTGCTTGTTTTAGCATCAAGCTATTTCATGTGTAATAGTGTGCTATTCACATCAGGCATTTCACCCAGTCGGCCTACCTTCGGGTTTATTACCTTGCATAGCAGAGGAGCATGCACTATTGCAAATGCAGCACTGATGTTGCCCCAGTTGCTGAGCAGGCTGCACCTCCCAGTCAAAATACTAAATCCACAGATTATTTTTAGCTGGAGATGTGAAAGACATTTATTTTTATTTTTTTATACCAGTCCCTGTGATGAGAGCTTTTTTCTTCTCTTTTTTCTTAGAGAGAGAGGGAGGGAGGGAGAGAGAGAGATGGGGAATTTTCACAGTTAGAGAGTCTACCCAGCTCTGCAGAAGAAGGCTCTTGTTTAGTGATACTGTTGGCTTTGCAGTTACTGCACGGCGTGACCTCAATCTGTGTGTGTGTGCGCGCAAGGCTGGGGGGGCTCAGATTGTCTGTACCGTGCAGTTTATGCATGGCGCACAGTTAAGGAAAGCATCTTAATAGACCTATCGAAATGCATGTTTCTCAGCTGTGAGTTTGTTTCATGGCTATGTGTGTTAAGAAACCGCAGTCAGCCCCCACATGGCTCTCCTGCAGTGCAGCCTTCCACCAGACCTGAGGATTCACAGCTGAAAAACAACAATAACAAACACACAGTTCATTCTGTAGCTGTTTTCTACACATCTCCTTCCCTGTCCATACCTGCAGCTGCTGGGGTTGCAGTTAGCACTCGGGGCCTGTCATTTCTCTGGCATTTCCCCGGGTGAAGACTGTATCGTTGTGCAGGAGTTGCTGGTGTGTGTCAGTGTTGTCTTCTAGTTCTAGAGAACGCTACAGCAATGACCCTCTGGTTGTACTCTTGTATAATTGGACTGTTTTGGGAAGTGGAGCAAAAGGCTTTTGGTAAATCCACCATTAAACTGATTTTAATGTTGTCTGTATTGTCTACGGCATAGATTCAAAATGTATTCTTGGCCGATATCCTCTCTAGTGATGTTTCAACTGTTTGCAGACCTGCTCACTGGGGAACTCGTTTCTTTGTTTTTGTTTGATTTCCCCCCCCCCATACAGCTTCTGACGAGCACATGGCGAGAGAGGAGGGTCAGATTGCAAGTTACATTAGCTCTTGAGTGAGAGCAACGCAGTGAATGTCTGTCAGACACTCAGGGGGGCGAAAGAGGAAAACAAGACCATAAGACCAGTTAGCTTACACGTGTAATTACCATCAGGTGTAGAGGATGAATAAGTGAAAAGTACAATAATGATATTTAATATGGCGAAGGCAGACCAGAAACCATGAGTGTAATTTGAATAGTGGAGACAAGTCTGTTGCCAGGTTGAGCCTGTAGATAAAATTAATGCGGTTATTCAAATGAGTGAGTGACTTTATTTTACAGCCTGTATTTGCACTTCCTTTAGCAAAAGTGCTCTGCAAATTTGTGAGGGGCAGTGTATTAAAAAAACAACTGATTTGAATCTGATTGAGGAGCCCTCTGCAATATGCGATCTGAGTAGCAAATTACTTTTTAATTTGTTTACAATATTGTAAAGGGTTTCTTTAACCGTGGAGAGTGCCCCAGTTCTGTGAGGTGGACTGACTGACTTAGTTTTTGCCTTTGAAAAGATGAAAAAAGTTTTCAGCAAATTGAAGATAGACACAAAACCCACCCGTTTGAAGTGTCCTGGGTTTTAGATCTTCCTTACGAGTCTGTTTTGCTTTCAAAAAGAAGAGCTGGGAAGACCAAATGCATCCCAAACCCCATCTTTATTTTCTTCTGGAGAGAGGGAGGGAGAGTGAGAGAGATGGGGAGACCCACCCCACCAACACATACACTTTGGTTTCCTATTTTCTTTTGCTTTCCTCCCAGAACATCCTTAATTATTGTCGTATCCAGAACTAAACAAAGACGGGCCCTTCTCTGTCAGGAACGCAGGCCAGCCCGGGGGTCATGAGCACATTCGCGTATTGGAGGGCAGCCGTAGAAAAGGCCAGGAGTCCTAACCGAAACGAACGATGCGCGAGTCTTGATTGTCCATTGGCTCAGATCGGAGCAGCTTCCCTTTGACTGGAACAGTCCCTTCATCAGACTGATTGATGAATTGACTTAACTGGCTGCTATTGTCTTGGGTGATGCAAAGACAAGGCTGAATTAGAAAGAATAAAAAAAAAAAAAAAAAATGCTAGCTGAGAAGCACACGTGTAACTCTGTCTCCAGGTGGAGATGCAGACACTGGCCCTGTGGATCGCTGGCTGTGATGACGGTCTCCATTGTTCATGCAAGAATCCCTTCTATGAAATGGCTGCACTTCTTATTTTTTTCTCTCCACCCCCCACCCCCCCCTCTCCCAAGTACAGCAGAGCTTGTACTGAGCATGCCCAGTGCTGTGTCAGATTCCACAGAGAGATCAGTCATGTGACCAGAGCAGGGACTGTGCATGTGTGGGAAGCTGGAAGGAAGAAGTGTGGAGCTCCTCTCTCCCTCCCCTCCCTCTCTCTCTCTTTCTCTCTGTCCATCCATCTGTCCATCTATGGAAATCTACAGTTTATAGCAGGTACTGCCAAGTTGCTGGATGGAAACTTAATTAAGAGGAAGGGTTGGATTTGTTTATTTTTTGTCTTCCTTGTTTGTGTTGTCTTTATAGAGGTTTACTCCACAAATTGGACCTTTGTGTCTGCGTTTGAAGCCCGGCCTTGTCTTGACTTTCTTTTTTATTTTCATCTTTGATGGTTTTCACCGCTTTCCATTGTAACCTCTTTTCCGGTACAACACGAGGAACCGGCACGGAGCCCCGTACTACCTTCTTTTTACTACTTCTTCTTCAAGAATTGCTCTCCAGGGGTGAAGTACATCTGCCTTCTTCCAACTCTTTAATGAGAACAGTGACCTGCAGGCCGGGGTCACAGGGCTGGTCGGGCTGGCCTGTACTCGAGCTCTCCAGAGCGTTGTCCTGTTTTTCCCACCAAGCAGGTCTCTTTGATGATCCAAGCAGTGTGAAGGTCTGGACTCTCCTCCTCCGACACCCTGGCTGTGCTGTCCACTCTCTCTGTTCGCTGCCATTGAGCAGCTGACAGCGCTGATGTTTATTGTTGCTGATCCACTTGACATCCTTTCTTTATTTATTTGAATCGTGATTATTTGAACTTTTAAATAATCTTTGACTTGGTCTGTTTTGTTTGGATGCTGTAGGGTCATTTGGAAAGGTGCATCTTAGCAGCCTGTCTCTTATCTTTAAAGCTATCCATTATTGCTTTTTATTTATAGATTTATGTATAGATTGATTTGTTTATTCTAAATACTACTACTTTTAACTAGGTGCAGTTTGTCAACACAGGCTATGTGATGTTGGCTTGTTTTGCAATTGGACGACTGTGAGTTTGAGCTGTACTTTCTGGTCATTGATTCCTCAAATGTAGTTCAGGTAACCATATCTTAAGAAGGGGTCCGGAAAGGTCAATGTGCCTTCTAATAAGCCACTGAACACCTGAGTATTGGGGACTTGCCCCTTTTAAGATCCCTCCTTTAAAAAAATTATTCCCTTTTTCTCAAGGGAAGAGGCTTTTTAAAAGGACCTTCTGGGTTGTTTAGACACCAGGTCTGTAATACAAGTCAGTGGGACTTGGTCCAGTGGTCATTGCACTGGCCTCTGTTGGCATGACAGTTGAAGCAGATATCAGGTTGGATGGTAAACTATCCTACAGTTTGAAAATCTTCATGTTAGAAGATATTTAATGGGGGCTCCGGGAGGTTTTTGCAGGGGACTTTTCCTTCTAGGAGAGGTATTGGATCTGGAATGACTCCTCTGATGGGGTTCTCTGAAGGTGGGCTTTTTTACGAATCGCAAGTGGTTTGACTTCGGCATTGCTTGGTGAGAACCCTGTCCTGCAACTGTAGGATCCTTGAGAGGAGGCCAAAACGCGTGCCTTAGAACGCGTGGCGTTTTCAAACTTGTATTAAACAAAATGAAACTAACCGGCAGTAACTGGGAGAAGACGAGGAAGAGCCATAGTAGCAACTGTCCTCGTGTGTTTGAGTTGTGAGTTACGGCTGTGAATGAGAGTCACTGTTTGTTCCTGAAGGGTGTGGGTTCAATTTCTGGGAAAACGTTATTTTCTCTTTCTCTCTTACACTCCCTCTCTGACCCCCTCCTCTCCTCTTTCACTCTCCTGCTATCTACCCCCCCTGTCTCTTTCACTCTCCCATCCCCCTCTCTCTTTCACTCTCTGCCTCCCCCCTCTATGCGTAGTGGAAATTAACTTGATTCCTGTCCAGATGACATAATAGTGGATCCTTCTCTCTGCATGTGTATATATATTTATTTTTTAGAAATAAATAAATGTAAAGCTCTTTAAAGCATCATGCTCTCTAGATTGGCAGTCGAGAGCAGTGAAGGTGTGTGTTGGGGGGGCAGTAGGAGAGCCTGGTGTTTATCTGAGTCAGTCGTCTGCCGGTGGTACAAAGCTCTTTCTTCCTCCTTACTACTTCTGCCTGCCAATTACTGGTGCTACAAAATGGCTGAAAGACTCTACTGAGCATGCTCCAAACTGCTGCTAGTACTGTACTGGGCTCTACCTTGTTGAGCATGATTTTTTTGTTTGTTAGCTAGTCAGTGAATGACTGTGTGCGAGAGCCAAGTATCTTGTGTCACGGTCCTTTTGTAGATTCAATCGACAGCACTAGCAAATGCAGGTCGGCTGTCATGAGATTTTAGGTATAGAGGAGGATTTTTTTGCATTCCTGTTTCGGGTGTCTTTAATGTATTCTTCCTTTAGTTTTTATTTTATCTTGTAGAGGGTAAAGTTTCGAGTCAAACGCCATGTGCTGAGAATGAACTGAAAAGTACCTTGTCTAGCTACAGGAACATCATTATTTAATTAATTTTTCCTGCCGTGTAAAGAGGACCTGAGCCCGTGCAGGTACGCTGTTACAGTTACCCAACAGAGAGACTATTTTAGTCATCCAGAGGTCAGGTCTAAGCTTAATTACCATATCGGTCCCAAGCTTTAAACTCTCATGGTGGGCCCCGATGCCCCCGGCTGTGTGTCTCATCTCATGCCTCAGAGTTGGGTCAGAGAGGATTTGTGTGTGATAAAGGGCTACTTCTCCATTCCTGCCAATACCCTGGAGTCTGTAATGGTTTCTTCTGTATTCAGAATGTCTGTATATCTGTTTGATCCCCACCCCCCCCCAGAACAAGAAAAAGTACCACTGGGCTGTTGCACAATTAGATTTGGTTAACAACCCAAGCTGCGCTATTTCTTGCGACTCAGTGTATAACAGGTGCAGAGAGCAAGGCAAGAAAGGTAGAGCTCGTTAAAGTCTCCAATTATCTGAGGTATTTTTTATTTTTTTTATTCCCCCTGAACCGTTCCCGTTTCTTGACAGTACACACGCTTCCCCATGCAGATTTTTAATAGAAGCCTTGGCCTGTGGTGAAAAATTATTTGGAAAATAGGCTATACAAGGTCAGAGTACAGCTGGTGGACCTTTAGTGGTCTTAAATTGGGGACAGAGAAATAGTTTAATATAGTAAAAATATAGTTTAGAGAACATTACAAGTACAAGGCAATTTATTCTGTGATGTTATATGAAGACGGTCCTTGTTTATTGCTCCATTGTGCGCATTTCAGCTTCGCTTCTACAAGCCAGCCATGCGGGGCCTGATGTTTTATAACCGTGAAGCAAGTGCAAGACATTTTGCTAATTCAAGATGGGATTATGTTTGGCTTTATATTTTAAGAAATGCAGAAATAAGCTAAAAGGTTTTTGTGCATGTTCCCCTCCCCCCTCCATCCTTTAAACACACATACTTTTTCCTCCTCATACAATGGCAAAACCTGTGCTGTTGTAACTAGAATAATACCCTCACGAATGAAAATCAGTGGATGGCCAGGTCATATGCAAGCAGATGCAAGCAATACAATGCTCAGTGACCCAACTGTAAAGGTGTGCTTCACAGTTGGACTGTACTTTGTCCTTAACAACCACAGATAAAAGATAAATAGATGCTGTCTGTGTTTAATGGGCAGGGGGAGGGGATAACAAGTATATTTAGGAGCCTTCATAACTCGTACTGTAACTTGCGTGATGAAGATTTTTTGCCTCTGTGAGATTGAGGAAGCTGGAGTTGGTTTTCCCCTGTATGAGAAGCAGGTGGCCGTCAGAGAGCTACAGCCACTGGACAGAACTGTAGTGTGGTAGAGAAGAGGATGGACAGGGCATGTCCAGGGCAAGTTGCAGCCCTGGCGCAGCCCGGGACTGGGATCGCAAACTCAATCCTGCAGGGTGCGTAGTATGTGGCATCTCCTGGCCTTCGCCCCGATGAACCCAGCCATGTCCCAGTGACTATACTGGCCCGATTAATCCGCTTTAAGTAGATGAACTAACTACTTCTCTTTAAAAAACTAAACCAAAAATATAGCTGTAAAATTATGTTCTAGGCAGTGCCACCTCGAACCTAATATATATTAAAAAAAAAAAAAAGTATATAATAATATCTATATATAGGCATTCTCCTTGAGTCCTTTCATTGATTTGACAAGGCAGGGTTGAGCAGCTCTGGACCTGGGGTCTGATCCCTTATGGTTCCCCTCATGTCCAGTGCCTCCTGAAATGGCTGCACATGTTCAACACAGCTCTTGAAAAAAGGCTCTGAAGCTGCGAACCTCACTGAGCATGCTCGCTCTGACTGTGCAAAGGAACCAACAGAGGGAGCAGCTGGGTCACATGACCGGAGTTGAGCGTGCATGTGGGGAGGAGGAAGGGAAGAGGAACAATCTGCTCAAGCCTCGCTCTCTCCCTCCCTCGCTCTCTCTTCAATGGAAGCCATCGTAAGGAAGCAGGTACGACGCAGCCTGGCAGAGTGAATCAGTCAGGAAGACAGGACCTGATCTGCCTTGTGTGGTTTTGTGTTTTGCTTTTGGGTGCTACCAGGCCTTTCTGAGGTTGTTTCTTTTGAGGCGCCTGACTTTTTATTTTTTATATTTTTTATATAGGGTTGTTGTTGATTGCCAAATCCTGTTTTATTTGATATATTTCAGATTAAGTTAATCCATCAAAGGTTGTTTTTCTATATATATTTAAAAAAAAAAAAAAAAAAAAAAAAAAAAAAAAAGATGATGATGATGCTCCTTTTTGGTATCATGACTAACTTCAGGCAGCCATGAGAGTCAGGGGACTCTTTGGGCATCAACAGAGTACCTAACAGCAAGATGTATTAATAATAGTATATTATTATTATTATTATTATTATTATTTGCAGTAGAATCATCATTATTATGAATAAATACAAAACGAAGGATTGGACAACTTGAAATTCCACACTTATTTTAGGCACTTGTTCCTGCAGAAATGCCTTGGCTTTGGCTCAGGAGCTCTGGGCCCATCTGAGAGGTTAGTACGAAGCCCTGGCTGTGGAATTGCTCTTTTAGGATGTGTTGCAAAAAAGGAAGAGTGAAATAGGACCGTGGTCATTTCTTTTTACATCACAAGCGCATTGCAGCCGCAGCGCAGGATAAAATCTCTTGCTGTCGTTTCACATGCTACCACAAAAGACTGGGAAGAACAAGCCCTGGATTTGGTGTCAACTGGGTAGATGTCTTCAGGCAGCTGAGTTTAACTTCCTGTCTGTTGGTATGACCTTCAACGTGGCACCTCGACTGCTTCCTGGCAATTTGCGACTATTGTGGGCCTGTTGGTATCAAAAAAATAAAAAACACGGACAACAAAAAAGTATTTACACTTTATATTCTTTTTTTTTTTTTAATGTTGATTGTGAGGACTCCAGCCTGTGCAGTTTCTGTCCTTTGGGCCTTTCTCCAACACCAGAATGGGCTCTTCACTGTGTGTGAATTCCACAGAGGGTGGTGCATCTGGACTTAGCAGGGAGACCCCAGAGACGCACTTCAACAGGAGACCGTGAACAGGGGTGCTCAGTGCTAGCTGTTGCAAGTTTTAGTTCGTGTTTTTTTTTGGAGTGGCACAAGGGGGAGCTTTCCTTTCACTAAGGAGATCAACTTGGAGAGACGTGAATGACATGCAGAGGTTTGGTGCTGGTGGGGGGGCAGGATGCATGACAGAAGACTTTGTGACAAGATCTAGGAGGTGGGAAAAGGATACAAACATAAGGTAGTCTTGGGGTCCTTGTGCAGTCCGTCCGCGTGGGTGGGGCTCTGAATGAGCACGAGGCTGACCCGAGATATTGAAGCACCCTGCAAGAGCCAGGCTTGGTTACAATTCACAAAGGTCATGAGATCTGCAGAGATTTTTCAGAAATCGGGATGGGGGGGACTAGTCTTTAATCTGCAGTTTCTTTGCTTATCTGTGGCCAGGGACATCCCCTTCAAGACTGCTGTTTCCTTGTTTTTTTTTAAAGTTTAAGAATTTCGGGGCTTTTATTAAATGGACTTGAAATCTCCAAACTGTTTACAATTGTGATTAATCAGCAGAGGGCCCCAGGACCAGGGCTAGGAGCCCCTGGTGTAGCAAACAAGAGACCAGTGCCACAGCCGCTGGCTCCTGTGCTGGGTGTGAGTCCTGTGACCTGCGAGTGTCTGTGTGGCTTGTCCATTGACAGCATGAACAGCTTTGAGCTTTGAAGATGAATACAGCCGCTCTCAGCAAGGTGAGATGAGCTGAGTGTGCACACTTGGAGGAGCAATTGCCTAGTTTTTTGGCATGTCTTATTTTATTTTAAATGATATTTTCCCTGGTTCTCCTCTCTGCTGAAGGGAGATTGTCGGTTTCCCATCTCTGGAGGTGATGGTAGTGGGGAGGGTAATCCCATTGTTCTGCAGCTCACCTTCTGAGCGGTCATCGGCATTCCCGTTGTGGAAAGCGTGCTGTTCTGCAGCTGATTGATGCTCCTGTCAGGAAGCCGGTCGTTTTAAGAAGCCTTCCTGACAGGATTGTGAAAGATGAGAGGTAAAGGTGTGCACACAGAGAGAGACGTTCACACACACACACACACACACACACACACACACACACACACAGAGGAAAATATGCTTCTGCTGTAAGACGATAAACAGGAACCTAATGCATCCCTAATCTGTGGTCAGTGAGCCCAGGAGCCTTCAGTAGGGACTGGTATTTGATCAGCAGCATTCAATTATATAAGAAGGCATCTCTCTTTCTCGTCTTTTTTTCACCCACAGAATAATGTAAAGCAGTTATTGGATTAATGGATTAGCTGAATGTGGATGGTTTTCTGATAATCTACAAAAACATTTTTGATTATTGATATATATGTATGTATTGATTTTTCAAATGTATTTTGTTTGTTGGTTATTTGCTGTCATTTCCACTGGGCTTTTCAGTTCTGAGGAGGGAGGAGAGGCTGTGGCCTAGTCCTCATGTTTCCTGGTTGTGTGGCTGTAGGGGAGCAGTACAGCATGGTGCAACGCCCGTTAAGTCCCTGCCATTCACTGTTCAGGCCATAATGCGTAAGAGAGGTATGATGGCAAGGGGTTTGACTTCATAAGCAGTAAAGGACCCTGTTTAGTTTTAGTGGGCCTTTGCAGTTGCATTAGGCCTCTGTGAAGCCTTTGGAAATATACTATCGTCTTTTTCGAGGGGGGTTTTGGTAGTCTTCCATCAGGTATAAACTGAAGGTGCACTGGTTCTCTACATGAGAGGGAATTGTGTTTGGAACAGCTGGGCATAGTGTGATTAGGCAAAGCTCTTCCCCTTGGCATGAGCCTAGAGCCCAGGACTGCCTTGGATGGACCGAGCTTGGTCTGCAGTGCCGCAGTCTTCCCCTTTGCTTGAGCGAGATGGTGTCTTACAGTTGAGGTGGTCGGGGATGGGAATGGTGCACTTCCTTGTAGCAAAGGTCTCGTGTCTCTTTGGGGGTACCTCATTGCAGTGCAGAACACGCCCCTTACTCCATGGCTGTTTTTCTCAGCCACTTGCACAAGTCCCTACTTCTGAAATTTCAAGTGTTTGCAAGACCAAGGGCTTTCTAAGCTTGGCAGTCGATGATGAAATCTAGTCTGCAGCCAGAGGACTATAGGAACTTGAAGTCTTAACAGGCAAAATCTTTCAGGGGGAGTCGCCTACTCTGGTAATAATTAGTTGCAACGGATACCTTGTCTTTAGGGTGAATGCAAAACGTCCCTCCTGTTCTAATGCACCAGGCTGTGTGTGCTGACAGGATGCAGTATGAGCTGGGGGCCTGGCAACTCCTTGCTGAAATGTGTGATTGTGAGTCTTAATATAAGATGGAAGTAAATGAATACATGAAATGCATAACACTGGTTTAAGAGAAAAAACAGGATGCTATTTGGCAATGAAACATTTCACTCCCAAGGTGAGTTGGCTTGGCTCTAATATTCGTGTGCGTTGGTTTGTGTGTTTGTATGTCTGTGTGGAGTCGAAGGTTGCAGCCCCGCGGGGCATTAAGGCAGGCAGTGGGAAAACCCCCTGCCAGTCCTGCGAGGTGCCAGCCTTGGCCACTTGCTAACGAGGACAGTCCGGGGTGTGTGTCTCCAAGCCTCCCAACAGGTGTGTGATTATAGAGCGCTGTGTTTCGTTCCAAAAGCGCATGCTCTCTTTCTCTCTCAGGGGAAAAATAAAAGTCCAAAGATTTTTATCTGGGTGGGGGGGAAACCTGGAGTGTGCTACTACACCCCCACCGTGGGATCAGACATTGTCCTCATTGTATCGCACCATTATTTACTCACCAGCCAGCCTAGTCAGTGGCCATGTGCCCAGGTACTCCACAGAGCAGAGGGTCACATCTTAATAATTAGAAATGGGTCAGATCTGTCATGGGGCTGCAACACTACTGCTGCCCCTCATCACAACCAGGCCTCCCCGACCACTGCTTTGAATAATGTATTATGTTTTAGCTGCTTTCGGGAAGAGCTCCTCCTTCACAGACTGTGTGTACTGAACGATCACAACTTCTTCAAACTACTACAGTAGATACTGTGGTCAGATCAGACCCTGGTGTTCAAGTCAGTAGCGGCTTCCTTTATAAGCCATAAAGCAGCAGTTTTTCCTACACAGAGATTGTGTTGTCATTGTCTGCCAGTCACACCTAGTTTGGCACCTCAAACTTTTTTTTTTTTTTTTTTTTTTTTTTTTTTTACACGTGGCAGCCGGCATTTTGGATCTGATCAAGTCCTGCATCTTGAACTGGTTTCACTAGAGTTGCCAGCTGAAGTACTTGTTTATGGGGCTTATGTAACAGGTTCCACTTGTCAGTGGTTTTTGGCACTGTGAAGAGTGAGGGATGGCAGTAGCTTTAGTTTTGTTTTGTGTTTAGGAGCACTAAGGTACAGAGGTCATGAAGATGCAACATATTTCCCAATCTGATCACCATAAGAAGACTGGTGATCAGCATTGCAAATATCCATGACCTCTCAAAATAGCTCTTGCAGTGACTGTTCTGGCAGTCGGAAATAGCCCCTTTAATTATAAAGAGCTGAAACAGACCCAGTCTGAGAGATCCTGAATCTCCAGGGAGAAGGTTGTTCAGACAGGATAACAGCTCCACTGCCCTTTTCTTATAGACAAACTTGTTGTAGGTTGAACGGTGCAGCAGTGTTACAGCAGACCTGCTGGCCAGTCATGATACCAAGAACGGATTGAAATTAATGAAAAATATGTATATAGATATTGTTAGATGTAAAGACGAATTTGCTTCCGGTAGCCCATCAGCATGCATTGCAGTTGTTGTTGTTGCTGTTGTTGTTTTTGTTGATGACAGTCTTGCAACAGGAAATTGTGGTTCACTAAGGTGATTACTCTCTACAACACTCTGGTGTCAATTACCTCTCCTATTCTAATCTGACCTGGAAATTTGCAATGGGTCAAAACTGGAGTTGTGGCGTCTCTGTTTTAACCCCCCGATTCAATGTCCCAGCCCTCCCTTCCCCCACTCCGGTAAAATAAGCCGCCTGCCTGTTGTGTCTGTAAACAATCTGGTTACGAAATGGCTGTCCTGCAGAGAGACAGCCCTTGCTGCACTGAGCATGCTCCGCAGCCTGCAGGAGGAGGGGCAGGGCTGCTCAGGAGCTGGCCTGTGCAGAGCAGTTTGTGGTTAAGGGAGCCATGTTCTTGTCTCATTGTTGCTGTCCACAGATCTTGAGTTCGCTTCCAAAGCTGTCTGCCATGTAGCCCCACACCCCCCCCCAACACTGCTGAGAGAGGAGGCTGCTGTCCGACTGAACCCCAAGTTTAAAACTGCAATTGGTACCAAAAAGCCTCCAGTGTTTGAGGTGCCTCTACTTGCCTTGTGTTGTCTTGGAGGTTTTCTGCTGTGTGCTTTCTCCCCGCTCTTGCTATGACAGTGCTCAGTTGTTGGTTTCTGCTTGCAGGGCCGTTAAGGCTCCTGCTACTTCAGTGGCCTGCTGTCTGGTATTCGCTCTCATGGTTTCACAGGGTGGGGGACTACAACGGGTTTGATACCTTCAGGTCACTGTTGTTACTGATCTGCTTCCTAGGAAGGTGAAGAACAGGCAAAGGAAATGCGACCAAAACCAACAACAGATGGGTCCGACTCATACTCGGCTCATCAGGAATAGTCAAGATGATTTATGTGAACGTCATGTGCTGTCATTACGCCTTAGCTGACATGGGGGTGAAAGGGAGGTCAACTTGTTAGCTGCCCGCGGTTTCAGTTAGTGGCTGGACCTGTAGTAGCTTGTAGTCTTTACACTACAGGCGGTTGTTGCACACGAGTTGCTGAAGACCCCACTGTAACGATGGATACCGTGCTTGCCGGTGGCAATGTGCTTAAAGGCTTGTCTCTCCTCCCTGGTGACAACCAAGTGTTTAAGAAAATAAATGTGTGGCTTGATGCTCTTGGCTCAGTATTTTGGGCATTAGTCTGTAGTGTATATAACCTGGGACCGGTGAATTCCTCCCCTAATGGACCGGATTGTTTTTTAAATGTTTGAAGTGCACTTCCCAGACTGCGGTCAAACGGGACTGCCTGTCCTCTTCAAATTGTCGTCTTCTAAGAGTCCAAATAAGCCAAGGGCCCGGGACATGCAGGTAAACCCCTTACGGTGCTCTTCAGATGGGCCTCCAGTGCTGTAGTTGTTGGCTTTGTAGCTACAAAATATTTTTTCTTTTCCCTTTTCTTTTTTATGTCTCAAAGGCATGCTTGTGCTTGCCAGAGGAATTCATTGCAAAGACTTAAGATGGGCCTACTCTCATAACCCTCCCAGACTTGACTCCCACTGGCTAAAAGACATCACCATGTGAGTCTTGCATGCTCCTGTGGAGAGGAGGGGGGGAGGGAGGAAGACACGGACTGTACACAGCAGACCTGATGTGTTAGGTCTTGGAATTAGTCAGAATTGGTCTTTGTGCAGAGAGCGGGAAGGAGGGAGGTAGGTAGGAAGGGGGATTATGTTGCAGTGAGGGACAGCAGGGTTCAAGTCACCAAAGCCTTCTGAATCTGCATCGATATTCCTGTTCGTTTCTGCTAGCTTGTCTTGAGATCAGGCCAGTTAGGGTTGAGCAGGTTGACTCTCTTCTTGTACATCTTACCCTTTAATTACTCCTTGAGTTCAAGGGCTGTTGCACAAAATAATCCAAACACTTTAAAGCCAGTGCACTACTGAATGGACGAGGGAGGGCTAGGCTTATCACTTAGTTTAAACACTTTTTTTGGTACTTTTACAAGTTGTCCTCGGTGCTGGAACTATACTAGTGATCTTTCCTTGTCCTTGACTATGAAGTGAATGGCCGATTGACTCACTGACAGACAGACGGACACACAGCACAGTTGTTTTAGCAGATGGACACACAGCATGAGACAAAGCTCTGACGTTGCAGCCCCTACCCCCCCAATATTAATTTCAGTGCCGTTCAGTTGTCCCTGTGTGGGGAGCTAGTGTCTTGGGCACTGGAGCATCAGGTACTTCCAGAGGTGTGCTTGTGGGCAGTAAGAAGGGGAAAACGTAAATCAAAATACAAGGATAATGGGGGTAAGAAACTGTTCCCTCAGATCTCAGAGACGGTCTTTGTGTGGCATCTGTCACCCAAGACCGACTTTGTCAGCCCCTGCATTCGAAAGATGCTGCGGTGGTGATGACGGTCTGCTCATAAATAATCCCACTTGACACAAGGATTGGGCCAGTTTTATTCTGGATTTGATAACATTTATTTATTATCTGGACATTTTCTCTCCTTGATTCAGCCTTCCTACTCCTTGTTTATTTTACCATCTCCTGGCCTTTTAGATAAATGTTGCTTATGCAACCTTTCCAAAGAACACATCCGTTCAAAAATAGAATGCCAATGAGTACAATTAAAATATATATAAAAAGCACCATGCATAATGAATGTCTTTATTTTTACACTAAAGCACAGAAAGGAGAGAACCCAGGCACGACAGTTATAAAATAAATCTTGAGAGCTGTAGTATTAAAATGATTAATACCTTTAATGCCGACCTGAAAAGACCCCTGAAATCAAGGTGGGAAGAACGCTGAGTGACATAACAATGTTGCGTTGCTTTCTGGGGGAGCACTAGTGAGATTCTCCCCCCCACCCCGCCGATCATGTTCAAGTAATGCTGGGGAAATAGAAACCCTCTCTGGTTACAGTTTCAACAATTTAGTTTTTTTTTTTTACCATCGTCATTATGATTACTAATTCTGCACCACGTATTTGCTCAGCCTAACGGTGGGGTGGGGGGAGGTGTGAGGTGATTGCAGAGACCCCCACACAGTAGCCTTGACTTAAAGGAGATCCATGTGAAGCAGCCGAATCACAAGGCTGTGGAGCGTCGAAGGCTGATCAGAGCCGCCAATTGAAAGAGCCCGTGAAAGAGGCTGCTGTGCTGGACAGGGAAAAAAAGTGTCACTATCCCAGACTGGGAATCGATATGGATTATTACATGGGGTGGTGGCAGCAGCAGCAGTAGTAGTGGTAGCAACGGTAGGAGCAGGAGCTACAGCAGCCACAGTGCTCGGCAGCAGCAGCAGAAGCAACAGAAGCAAGTGGGGGTGGGAGGGGACTCTTATTCTGAAGCGGCTCCATCACTGGCAAAACGGCTTTTGTTGGGGGATCCGCTTGCTAGCAGACATTTTCTTGCTAGGAGGGAGTCGGGTTTGACTGCCAATCAGGAGGCAAGGAAGTGGACGATTGGGGGGTCATGATGTAAGGGGACAACAGGGTGACTCTGGCTGTGGGGGAGGGAGAGCTGTGGGGGGTGGTGAGGGGGGGTTGGGGAGGGCAGAATTGGCCCCCAAACCCTCCCACCACCACCACCACCACCACCACCTTCCCTTCATACGCACACACTCACATGCACACACTTTGAACTCTTTAACAGTGGACTGGGGGCTGTAGATCCTGAGAGTGGGCTGGGCACGAGTGTGGCTGCTACTCAGATCCATCAAGTGTAAATGTAGTATTTAATTGTGCCTGTTTTTTGGGGGCTTGGGTGGGCGGGCGTTGGTAGCTGTTTGTTAGTGTCAGTGTTTGTTGTTTGGAGGTTCAGCCAGGGTTTTGCGATTGCCATGGGCAATTTTTTTATTTTGCCTGTGTTGACTTTATTTACAAGTTGACACAGCCTGCTCAGGTGTTTGCAGCACGCCCGTGCTATGGAGCTGAGTCAGGTCTGCACAGCTGTTGGGTTTGTGAGGATTGTCATCTGTTTTTTATAATTGTTTTTGGCATTTAAAAAAAAATCTATCTGACAGAAGGGGTGTGAGTGATGGGGTGGGGAGAGGTGTTTAGTTAAAGAAGAGTATCCTTTTTTTTTTTAAATGTCTTTTAATTTTTTTTATTTCACCCTTGATGTTGAATCAAAATGTTCCAAAGGGAAATCTTGTTTGGGATCCAGGAACAACAAGACTTCAGGAGGGGGACAGAGATTAAATGGCCCCAGGCTACAGCAGGGAGCAGTGTCATTGGGCCAGGAGTATGCTGGGACAGATTTCCATTGGCATCATGGCAAAAAGAGACCTGGTACAGGGCCTTTCTATCTTATCTGAAAGGACAGAGCTGCTGGTGTATTGAACGCACCTGCCATCATGATGGGTTTGCTAAAGCTCTTGAAATGACTGGTAGAGCCCAGTGAAGCAGCCAGGGGTCTGCAGAGGGAGGCACTTATTTTTCACCAGAGGATTCTCTTCCCGGTCTGCAGACCTCGGGGTGATCCAGTCAAGTGTAATGTAATTAAACCTGTGCTAGGCTGGCTGTGGCATGTTTTACAGTTTTGGGTTTCGGTGCAACAAAGATTAAAAAAAAGAAAGAAAAGAAATGTTTAGTCAGTAGGCCTAGAAGTCTTGCTGTCATTCTCTTGTGCTCTGATTGGTTGAGTGTTTTGTTGTACTTATGTGTCCCCCCCTTCTCTGTCCTTTTTCTTTTTTCTCCAACTGTGTTCAAAGGAGCCCTTCACACAGTAGACCCAAGTCTGCAGACCCGTAGGAAAAGTGGGGAGTCTTTGTTGCTTGAACGAACGCACTTTGCAGGTTGGTAAAATTATGATAATTTAATGCATAAAGGAGAATGTTTTTTTTTTTTTTTTTTTTTTTTAAATCACATTCCTGCTTTTATTTTCCTCTGTTCTCCAGCTGTCCTACTTGAGAAGTGGGAAATATATTTCGAGCGAAGCAACAGTCCAAAAAGTCAGGTCCTGCATGGTTGTGTGGGGATCAATTCATGGAAAAATACATTACTTGGGGGTTGGGGTACTGAAATAATCTGGATGCAGAAAAGGTGTCTTTCTATTCCTCACAGGATGAGAAGCCTTTTGTGTCCCTTAACCTGCTAACTCGCCTGAAGGCAGGGAGGGGGCTTTTCAAGGCTGGGACTTTGTGGCCTATTCAGCTGTAAAGTTTTTTTTATTTTTTTTTATAAATATAAAAACAATTGGAGAAGAAATCCAGCCCATTATTCCAGCCTTTTGGATAAAAAGTGGTTAATACCTGTGGTTGCCCGGAGTGGATAATGCACTGCTCTCTCTCACTGATGAAACAGGGTTAACAACATTCATAGGTTTTGCTTTGTTTTTGTTTTCTACTGGAGGATCACTCCCTTAGGAGGAAAACACCTGTGGATATCCTTGCCTTTTTTCTTGGGCATCTGCATCAGTGCAGCGATGATTGGCATTGAATTCTGGGTAATTCTGAAGAAGGGAGACAGCTTTGTCTTCTGTAGCAAATCGTAATCGGGACCCGTATTAACATTGTTGTCGTTATAGTTTGGAAATTGGGAAATCTCATCGCTGGAAACAGGAAATGTTTTTCTTTCAAGATGTTTTTCAGTCTGATTGTTTTGTTTTCTATCACTTTTTGTCTGCTCTGACCCCTGGAGTGGTCACCGCACTAGTGCTGTATTAGACCTGCTGTGGTGCCAGGTGTTGCTACATTGGAGAAGGACAGGATGGCCCACCAGCTGATGGATTTACAACATAATCTTCCCCAATCTCCTTCGGTGGATTTTCTTTTTCAGTGGAAAAATCACATTGAGTGTTTTCTGTGGAATGCGCATGTGCAAGACCAGAGTTGGAAAGACAGCAAAGTTGGGTCACAGAAGACACGGATCTCAGAGGTTTCACATTGCAACATGGCTTCCTGGGCACTGCGGCGATTTGGGATGCTTTTGTCCTCAAAGCCTCAGAAGAATGAGTGAGATGAAGGCAGAGAGGAGCAGGAAGAGCCTTCGCACAACAGTACCCCATGTGACGCTGGAAAAACCAACACTGTGTTCCTGTGTGGTACATTCTTGAAGGGGGCAACAAGAGTATAGGTCCCCCCCAGATCTTCCTCTTGGGGGGTTAGTCATGGCAGCTGCTCATATTTAATCTCTGATGCTCAGATAAGATATACTGCCCTGATAGTGCAGAGTGTGCTGCTCATTCCTGTGTGAATGTGTTAGTGGGTCTGTTGATCTGGAATTGATCTGGTCCATTCCTTCCCTCCCCCTCCCCCTCTCCCTCTCCGTTTCTCCCTCCCATTTGGTCTGGCAGTTGCGTTCAGCTCTTGAATGGAGAGGACACCATCTTACCCTTGTTGTGAAAACTGGAGAATCCTGACACCTTGTGAAAACCTGATTTAAAAAAAGCTAACTCTTGTGTAATTACTGCTCCACTTATTTTGGGGCGGAGGGTAAACATCTTCTACACTCATATTTACATATCTGGCATACATTTGCATATACTCAGGTTGTAGTGCAAGAAGAACTGATAGGGAAGTTAAGGAGATAAAGTAAGATTTCACCTGATCTACATTATTCACCTGTTGAAAGTTGAGCATTGCCCCCCTCAGGTGATTGATGGGACTGTCTATCTCAGCCCACAGGTGTGGCCAAAGGGGGCGTTGGGAAGAGAGAGCTGATGAAGACAGAGGTGATGAAGGAGCCGGCTGGCAGAGATGGGGGTAAGAGGGACCTAAGAGGAGCCCGAGTGCCACCTACAGAGTGGGGGGTGTAGTGAAGCAGTGAGGAGCCCCTGTGTCTGCAGTTTTTGTTTTTAATCCAGCTCTTAACTGAACCCCTTAATCGAACTAATGATGATCATCTTATTTCACAGCCTTGTCAGTCAGTGATCAGCTCTTCTAACAGGTGCAGGTCAGTCAGGTTAAGGGACACAGGCTGGAGTTGGGGGAAAAATAATAAAAGACGGCAGCCACAGGGAGTCCTCCAGGGTGCTCTTCAGATCCAGCCCTCTGGGGCTATAGCAGTTTCTGTTTTTTTTTCCATTGCACCAGCTGGGCTGCAGCTGAACCAGTTTAACTGCCGTTTTAGTTTCCCAGATCCCGAATGCAATAAACCTGCTGTATTGTGGTTCTCCACAGCTGGGTGTGAAGAGCACTGTAACTACGGGAACTATTCCACTGTCCATAGACAGTAGAGGACTTGTCTAGGACTGTCCCTAGACTCCTGCACTTGGCCACTTTTTTCTTTCGTCCTCAGTATCTCACTCCCTCTTACCCTCTGTCCGCTCCGGCAGGTCGCGACCGTGAGGAGATGGGTTCGAAGGTGGCGACGGCATCGGTGGGCGAGGGTGAGCTGAATGGAACCGGCGAGCAGACCGAGGACCCAACCACCCTGAAGAGCTACCAGGGCCCGGGCTCAGCACCGGCCCGCATCTCTCAGGATGGCTTGGCCAAGAACTCGGCTGCCACGGCACCCCGCCAGCTGGACCCCCACCCCAGACTGGGCCGGGTCAGCGAGAATGGAGTGTTGGAGCGCGGTGGGGGGGACTCCAGCAGGCAGAACCATGGCAAGCCTGGGGACCCCCCTCAGGCCTCGGTTACTGGGAGCAACGGGTTCATCCTGGGAAACAAGCAGCAGGTGCAGCAGGAGGCCACCACGCACAGGACTAGCGGGTCGGGCTCTGGCTCGGTCACTGCTTTGGTTGGCCATGCTGCTAAAACGCTGCCCTCTTCCTCCTCCTCTGCCGCTGCCTCCAGCCGGTTGCGGGGGGGCCTGAGTGCGGCGGGCAGAGTGGACCTCCGTTCCGGCGAAGACAAGGCTGACACAGAGACTAAAAACGGCACGAACCAGGGTCCCCCGGCGCCCCTGGTCATACACAGGGCCAGGAAAACCATGGCCAGGCCGGCTGCCAACCAGACCGCACTAAAGGTTAGCCCCCCCACGACTGAAGCGCTCCCACAGGCCACTATTGGCGTAAACAATGCATAACCCCCAAGCTTCCTGTCACCCCCATTATGTGTCCCTGGAGTTTCCATGTTTACTGATGGAGATTATTTTACTAGTCAGTTGGTTCATTGGGTATTTGGATGATGTTTGCCAGGTGTCCAGTGTGTTTATAAGGGCAGTGCCTAGCAAGGAGTCTTCTGTATGTTTTTGTGGGGCTGGTCCTTTTTTCTTTTTTTGGGGGTGGTTTTGCTCTCATCAACTGACTACAGTTTTGAGGTGGGGGAAAGCCCTGTCTCAAATGCATAAGTCAAAGACTAAGGAATACATCAAAACTGTGTTTCTTTGAAGAACAGGTGAAAATCAGGTCTACTTGTTAAGTTTTGTATTTTGCTATATTTATATGTCTATCTTTCTATTTTGTAAGCTTCTAAACAGGGAACCAAAAGAACCAAACGACTCTAAAGACGAGAGCCGAAACACACCAGAGGCCGGGAAGACGCAGCCCACGCCTCTCTCCTTGCAAAACCAGCTACCTCAGAGCCTGAACGACAGCGCGGCTGCGGTCAAACCCACCACAGGTATGGCTGGGCCTTCCCGTTCTGCTCGCCTGGGTGTGCTGTCCTGTGCCCCCTCTTGACCCCTCTCTCTCCGTTACTCTCTGTCTCCCTCTCTTTCACCAATCCCTGTTCCCTGCTCCCCAGCTGCAGCCGCGTCTCGGAAGAAGAAGAGGAGGATGGGGACTTACAGTCTCGTCCCCAAGAAGAAGCCCCGTGTCCTGAAGCAGCGCTCGGTGCTGGAGATGTTCAAGAGCCTGGCAAGTGCCGCCTCAGGGGCTCAGGTGAGAGGGAGAGGAGGGGAGGAGATATCACAATATGTCATTATATCCCTTCAGAGTCACAGGGGTCAATAAGTGGTCACAGGGGTTGAGGGTCTCTGTTTCTCTCTGTGTGAAATTGTAATGGCAAGCTTTCACAGGGCATTCAAGTAGTCACAATTAGGCCACACTGGGTAGAATAGATTAAATCAGTTTTGCCCTGACTGAGTCTCTCTGTACCCCCTCCCCCCCACCTCTTTGCAGAAAGACAGCATGCACGTGAATGGAGAGAGTGTCGAGAATGAGTCGGAGGAGGAGGAGTCTGAGGAAGGGGACGAGTCTGAGGAGGAGGAGGAGCAGCAGCCGCCACAGGCAGGGGAGCGCTCTGGGACGGGGTGGGTGGCGGTGGCAGGTGAGGCCGCCGACAACGCCGTGACCCTGGAGGACAACCGGATTGCAGACAGCACCCATACGGTGAGCCCTGTTGCCACAGCACCCTGACCCCGTACAGCTGTGCAGTGAGACGCGGCACTGTGTGCAGCTGCCAAACCCTGCTCTCTCTCGCTACCCTGTTGACAACCAGTGGCTGCCTCTCAGTCAAATACAATATGGCGGCTTGTTGACAACATGAGGGGATTTTTTTTAATCTGAGCATCTGGATACTATCAAAAGGTATCTGGTGACATACCTGTGTGGATGGATGTATGGATGCATTTGTGTTTTGACAGTGCTTTCAGGAGTGGGTTCCACTGATCATTTATAGTGGGGTAACCTCTTTGAGTTATAAGGACAGAAGTGGTTTGTGTTTTGACCCTTCATTGGAAGGAATAGCCCACTGACCCCGTCGCTCGTGTTTCTCTGCCTGCACAGGGGGAGGCAGGGGAGGAAGACCAGGATTCGGAGGAATCGGCTGAGGAAGAAGAAGGAGAGGAAGAAGGAAACGAGTCAGATTTGGTAATACATTCAGACTCTTTGTGTTTGAGTAATCTCCAACATGATCAATTAGGCAATTAAGGCCCAATAAAGCAATTAGTCTGTTTCTGTTACACCACCATTTTGGATGTGATCAAATCAAGCCGAGACATTGACTCTGTACTCACCTGGGTACAGTGCCAAGCAGTGCAGGGATCAGTACTGTAGCATGACTCCTTGCCAGTCGTGCTGATACAATCTTAGTTTGCAGCCCAAAACAAAAACGGGCAAAGTGTGGCCATCTGTGTAAATGACACTGTGCGGTGCAGCCCTGGTCCCAGACAGCCACGGCCCTGCAGGCTTTTTGAGAGAGTGGAAGCTGATGCGTCTTAATTAAGCAAATAATGGCTCCGGTTGAATCATTCACCTCTTAGCTGGAGCAACAGCCAGAAGACACTGTCAGGAGGCTTCCCTGTCAAGGCCCAAAGGTACTTGGTGTGGTGCAGATGGTGCTCCATGCCTCTGGACCCTTTGGGATCAGGTGCCCAGTTGTAACCCTCCCCTCCCCCCCACACTCTCCCTCCAGAGCTCAGAGTCCAGCATGAAGAAACGATTGAAAAAGAAGGTCAAGAACGACAACCCCTGGCTGCGGCCGTGCAGGAAGCGCAAGAGGAGGAACAGGGCAAAAGCAGATGGGGCTTCAGGTACGTGTACAGTGACAAAACACCTGTGTGTGTGGGGGCTCTGGCGGTGTGGATTACAGCCATGCCGGCTACAGTGGGGTTTCCCGTGGTTAGGGGCTCTTGGGCGATGTGGCGAATGTAGTTCTGTATGCTGGTGATTTTATACTGCGTTCTTGAAAACCCCAGGTAGACAATGATAACATACGAACTCCTCTGATGTCCCATTCATTTTGAATGGTCTGTCAACAGGTAACGAGGCCGAGTCTCGGGCTGAAAGCAATAAGGAATACACAGAAGTGCCCCTGGAGTCTCTGGACCTGCAGACACAGGAGGAGCTGCTTTCCTCACAGCACACAGGTGAGAGGGCCGTGGGGGGCGGCTACTGGACCCTTCCTCCCTCCATTGTCAAGATGGCTCCGTAACAGCCGGCTGAGCACAGGCAGACCGCCGCCCCCTGGTGGTAGTTGTAAGGTATTACAGCAGCTGTTTGAACAGCGCAGTCGGCCCCCAGGGCACACTGCCATGTGTGCAAATCCCCCATAATGCTTTGCCTTGGTCCCACCTTATTACTTTATTATGAGTTTGGTTATTTGTTTGTGTGGCTGGTTGCTAATTGAAATTGATCTAGTTATGAAAACTCAGGACTTGGTGTGATTGTTGATGGCCCCTGCCCTGCTGTAATGATTGCTTGCTGCTCCGTTCTAGTATTGCGTTCCCTTGTTCATCAATTCCTGTTCAAACGCAGCAGGGTCTCCAGCCCTGGTCCTAGAGAGACACTGTAGACATTCTGGTTTTCATTCCGAGCCAATCTCTGCAAATTGGCCAGTAAACCAATTAGTCAGCGAGGTTTCTGGGCTCTAATGAGAACCAGAACTCGTCTCTGTTTGTGCAGGTGTGACTGGGAGCTCCGACACCATGGAAACAGACGCGGTGCAGGAGCTGCCCCTCTGCAGCTGCCGCATGGAGACGCCCAAGAGCCGCGAGATCCTTACGCTGGCCAACAAGAAGTGCATGGCCACCGAGAGCGTGGACGGGCAGGTACGGTGACACCTGGCTGATACATCTAGCCCAGGGGAAACGCACGGAGCGATGGCAGGCCAACCCTGCTGCCAGAGAGCCTTGTTGTTTTTTTAATCTCCAAGCACTTAATGGATTGATTGATTTAATTACTGTGGGTGTGATGAGTGAATAACCCATGTGCTTTCGAAGGCTATTCATGGTGGCTGATGGTTTAGAGAGGCTGTGGGGGGCTGGGGTCCTCCCTGGTGGCAGTGCTGGTCCAAAGGAACCGGTCTCCCTCTGCTAAGGGTACCACATGTACTCGTGTTTTTTCAGTTTTTATTTTTTTATGCTCTTATCTTTGATTTAGAAGCTCTCTCTCTCTCTCTGCCCACCCCTCTGCAGCTGAGTCGGTGTCAGAGTGGGGTGCTGAAGCACGAGATGATGCGTCCGTCCAACACCGTGCCACTGCTGGTGCTATGTGAGGATCACCGCGCTGGTATGGTGAAGCACCAGTGCTGCCCGGGCTGCGGTTTCTTTTGCAGGGCGGTGAGTGCTGTCGGCCCCACTGAGAGTATTTAATTTTTTTTTTACAGCTGATTGTAATTTTTATGAAAAAGGTTAACTGTGAGTGCGGTCTAATGATGCTGTGGTCTCCCTCGCCCTGGTGCTCTGCAGGGCACATTCATGGAGTGCCAGCCCGACAGCAACATCTCCCACCGCTTCCATAAGAGCTGCGCCTCGGTGGTCAGCGGCCTGAGCTACTGCCCTCACTGCGGGGAGGAGGTCAACAAGGCCAAAGAGGTCACCATCGCCAAGGCAGACACCACCTCCATGGTGCCCTTCACCCTGGGGCAGGAGCCGCCCACTGCCACAACCGAGGGCAAGGCGGACACCACCACGGGCGGGTGAGGGATCTCATTCTATACAATCTGTTTTGGTAGTGGACGTTCTTCCATAGTCAATTATTTTAAATGCCTTTCACTGTGGTGTTTGTTTATTATAAAAAAAAATATATATATACTTTCTCTCTCTGCTCATCTACCTCCCCCTCTCTCTGGTTCTCTTCCTCCCTCTCTCCCAGCTCTGCCCGGATGAGACTGAGCAGTGAGGAGAAGGTGGACAGCTCGGCGCCCAAGCCCTCTGAGGTGTCGGAGCCGCCGGGGTCGCCCAGTGGCTCCAGGCCAGGGGGGTTGACCCCGGTCATTTTGGGGGTGGGGGGGGTGCTGGGACCAGCCAAAGAGACCCTGGAGAGCATCCTGTTGGCGCTGGACGCAGAGAAGTAAGACCTGCGATTCTGCTGATGTGATACTGCTGCCGTTGGTTGTTGATTTCATTGTAATTATTACTATTGTTGATGTTTTTAACAGGCCTAAGAAACTCAGATTTCATCCAAAACAGCTCTACATCTCCGCAAAGCAAGGGGAGCTCCAGAAAGTTCTGCTCATGCTTGGTACGATGTTCCTTCGCCGGTATTGTTTTATGGAGCTTTATATGTTGTTAAGGATCTGACGATGCCCCATTGAAACCTGGGCTCTGGGATGATACAACTCAGAGTGGCTAATGAAATAACTGATTCTCCCCCTTGCCCCTCTCCCCTCCTCACCCACAGTGGATGGAATTGACCCAAACTTCAAAATGGAGAACCAGAGCAAGCGCACTCCACTGCACGTGGCTGCAGAGGCGGGGCACAAGGAGATCTGTCACATGCTGGTGCAGGTCAGTGTGATCGAGGGACAGCCCAGTCTGTACACCCCTGCATGAGCTCGCTTGTGCATGTCTTTCTGTCAACTTAGACTTGTTGTAGGATGTTTTATCAGGTTGTTTAACAGAGAGGAGGTTTCAAGTCCAAACTGGGTCTGGGGAAGCGGCCATTAAGAGCGGATAATCAAGACAAAAGAAGCTGACTTGTCTCTCTTGTGCCCCGCCCCCCTTCCAGGCCGGTGCTAATTTAGATATGTGCGACGAAGACCAGAGGACTCCGCTCATGGACGCCGCAGAGAACAACCACCTGGACACTGTGAAATACCTGCTGAGGGCCGGGGCCATTGTCAACCACAAGGTGAGGAAAGTTTAAATAAATGGAATAACCCTATACAATTTCATTAGATCTCTAATGTAGAAACACCAGGCAAAAGCTGTACAACAGGGTTTAAGTAGAGATGCAGTTGAGGGGAGAGGGGGTTTCTGGGAAAAGAGAATTAGGAGTCGTTGTTGTTATTACTATTGTGAACCTAAGGGGCTATGATCGGCAGGGGGGTCGAGGTGCTGTTGTAACAGCTTTTGCTCTCACTGCGTCACCATCTGTATACGGGCTCGTTGTGGCCACGGAGTCAAAGCAAACTGACCTTGACCGCAGTTGCCACCTTTTCCGAGTTATGAAAGCAGGGGGCGGTATTGGCAAACCGCGACATGGCGGAGTACAACAGGAGGCTTTGTCAAGGCACACGAGCATAACCCCCCCCCACCCAGCATGTTGGCGCTGGCTGATACCCCACCCATGATTGCGTACAGACCCTTAGGAGTAGCCTGGGATGTCTGAACGCTGTGCAGTGGGGGGAGGGATGTTTCCGCACCCCTTGGTCCAGAGATTCGAAGCTGCAGGCAGTCCGGTGCAGCACCCAGGGGACCCTCTGTGGTCAGTCTACCGTGTGCTGAAGATTCTCTCGTTGCAGGATGTAGAGGGATCCACGTGTCTGCACCTCGCTGCTAAGAAAGGGCATTACGATGTAGTCCAACACCTGCTGGGCACCGGATTGATAGATATAAACTGTCAGGTAAAAGAAATATACATGAGCAAATAAATAGTCTACACATGCTCCCCTCACCATCTCTTCTGTCCATTCAGGATCATGTTTGAGTTGAGCTGTTTTATGTCGTTGTCGTCGTCCCCCCCACACGACTCAGAATAGCTCCCCCTAGTGATTTGCAGAAGATGCTCTTCACTCATACTATATGTGCTCCAGCATGTAATATATTATTATTATTTTTAACGAAGAGAACATTTTAGTTTTATTTTGGCTTTGACCTGACTTGTGTTGCATGGCAGTGATGCCGCGGTGGCTGGGCCCCGGCTGTTGTTCCTGCTCTGCGCTTCAAGGGATCCTGTTTAGGGGCTTCCCTGGTGTGCAGACATTTCCCTCTCTGTGTCGTCAGTGGAGAGTGTTTGTCTGTGTCTCTGTGCCTGTCTGTGTGTTTTTTGTTTTTTGTTTTTGTTTGTTGTTTTAAAATCTCTGAAACCAAAAATCTCATTCATGCATGCGCTGGCTATGCACATTCTTCCTTTATTTCTTTGTCCCCGACTTTTAAGTGGGGAAATTTGACATCCTGGTCAGAGGCTGTGGCTGATTGGGCAAACCCGTTACTATTTCTATGGCTCATCCCCACACCAGCTTGTAAGCACGGGGTGTCAGTCCGGCTCGGCTCGGCTCGACTCCCCGCAGCCTGCAGCCCAGACATTTGCCTTTCACACACAAAGCCCTGTGCAGGGATGAGGTTGTGGTGGGCGAGCAGGCACTGACCTCTGCCTGCACTCTCGGTCCGTTCACAGGATGACGGGGGCTGGACGCCAATGATCTGGGCGACAGAGTACAAGCACATCGATGAAGTGAAGCTGCTCCTGTCTCGAGGAGCTGACATCAACATCAGAGACAAGGTCAGTGCCCAGAGAACGACCCTGACCCCTGCCCTTCCCGAAGATGAGGGAGATGCAGCGGATTTGAGGCTGATTTCACTTCTCTTCCCATTAACGACTCCGATCAATTATGTAATTAGGACCCAAAATCAATTTAGCCCTCGAGTTGCCTTGGATTAAAACAAACCTACAAATTGTATTGCCTTTATAATTATTGTTATTATAGTTTTAGATTTTATTTTTATTAGGGGTGTCTCCCTTTATCGGTGCCGATCCAATAACCAACTGATGTATCGGTGCACCCAGTAGTAGTACTAATAATAGTAGTAGCAATGTTTGCCTGCTTTTTCCTGCTACACCCCCATTCACACTGGCTTTGAATGCCGGCAAATTGCAAGATGTGTCCATTCACACAGAAAACAGAGTGCAGGCATAAGCTCTGTAGCCTTGGAAATGAGATGCTACAGAAGCATGTGGATTTGGTAGAGGAGACACGGACCAATAAAAGTTTGATCATTTCATTTTTTAAAGTTTGACATCTCGAAACAAACTACCCTCATTGTCACTGTATTGCAGTCTAACATGTTTGCCTGTATAGAGATACATTATATTTTGCATGATGTATTGTTATAACTTCTGACGTGTGTGACAATAGTTAGCATTAAATAGTGAGGGAAAAAAGTATTTGATCCCCTGCTGATTTTGTACGTTTGCCCACTGACAAAGAAATGATCAGTCTATAATTTTAATGGTAGGTGTATTTTAACAGTGAGAGACAGAATAACAACAAAAAAATAAAAAAAAAAGCATTTCAAAAAAGTTATAAATTGATTTGCATGTTAATGAGTGAAATAAGTATTTGACCCCTTCGACTTAGTACTTGGTGGCAAAACCCTTGTTGGCAATCACAGAGGTCAGATGTTTCTTGTAGTTGGCCACCAGGTTTGCACACATCTCAGGAGGGATTTTGTCCCACTCCTCTTTGCAGATCCTCTCCAAGTCATTAAGGTTTCGAGGCTGATGTTTGGCAACTCGAACCTTCAGCTCCCTCCACAGATTTTCTATGGGATTAAGGTCTGGAGACTGGCTAGGCCACTCCAGGACCTTAATGTGCTTCTTCTTGAGCCACTCCTTTGTTGCCTTGGCTGTGTGTTTTTGGTCATTGTCATGCTGGAATACCCATCCACGACCCATTTTCAATGCCCTGGCTGAGGGAAGGAGGTTCTCACCCAAGATTTGACAGTACATGGCCCCGTCCATCGTCCCTTTGATGCGGTGCAGTTGTCCTGTCCCCTTAGCAGAAAAACACCCCCAAAGCATAATGTTTCCACCTCCATGTTTGACGGTGGGGATGGTGTTCTTGGGGTCATTCCTCCTCCTCCAAACACGGTGAGTTGAGATGATGCCAAAGAGCTTGATTTTGGTCTCATCTGACCACAACACTTTCACCCAGTTCTCCTCTGAATCATTCAGATGTTGGCAAACTTCAGACGGGTCTGTACATGTGCTTTCTTGAGCAGGGGAACCTTGCGGGCGCTGCAGGATTTCAGTCCTTCACGGCGTATTGTGTTACCAATTGTTTTCTTGGTGACTATGGTCCCAGCTGCCTTGAGATCATTAGCAAGATCCTCCCGTGTAGTTCTGGGCTGATTCCTCACCGTTCTCATGATCATTGAAACTCCACGAGGTGAGATCTTGCATGGAGCCCCAGACCGAGGGAGACTGACAGTTATTTTGTGTTTCTTCCATTTGCGAATAATCGCACCAACTGTTGTCACCTTCTCACCAAGCTGCTTGGCGATGGTCTTGTAGCCCATTCCAGCCTTGTGTAGGTCTACAATCTTGTCCCTGACATCCTTGGACAGCTCTTTGGTCTTGGCCATGGTGGAGAGTTTGGAATCTGATTGATTGATTGCTTCTGTGGACAGGTGTCTTTTATACAGGTAACGAGCTGAGATTAGGAGAGTCCCTTTAAGAGAGTTCTCCTAATCTCAGCTCGTTACCTGTATAAAAGACACCTGGGAGCCAGAAATCTTGCTGATTGATAGGGGATCAAATACTTATTTCCCTCATTAACATGCAAATCAATTTATAACTTTTTTGAAATGCGTTTTTCTGGATTTTTTTGTTGTTATTCTGTCTACCATTAAAATTATAGACTGATCATTTCTTTGTCAGTGGGCAAACGTACAAAATCAGCAGGGGATCAAATAGTTTTTTCCCTCACTGTACATCACCAAATTATTGGTTCATCAATAACACTAGATTAATTTCAACCTCCGGCATTTCTAACGACCTGGTCCATTTTTCATTACGGTCACAAGTTCTTGGTCAATGGTGGCTCAACCTTGTGGTGTTGTGGTCAAAATGCGAAAATGTTCTGATTGGCTACGTCAGTTAGCTGATGCAGTGTGTTGACGACGCAAGGACGTGATGCGTCATTTGCCAGCATTTAATTTCCTGCTACATTCACACAGATCCATTGCTGGAAAATTGTTGGCATTTAGACTAGGTCCTGAGGTGGAAAATTGCTGGTGTTGAAATGCCATCATAAACCCATTCATACAGATCTTAACGGCAACAAAATGCCACTAAAAAGCCAGCATTCGTTCCAGTGTGAAAGTTGTGGTTGTAGTGTGGAAGAACCGGTTATTGAAAATATATAGATGAATGTTGTTACTGTTGGTGATATTTATTCCAGGCCTGTCAAGATTATGAAGTCATTATTGCTATTGGTTGATTAGTATTGTACTGCTTTACTCTGTCTCATCCGTCGGTAGGAGGAGAACATCTGCCTGCACTGGGCGGCGTTCTCGGGCTGCGTGGACATCGCCGACATCCTGCTGCAAGCCCGCTGCGACCTCCACGCCGTCAACATCCACGGGGACTCGCCGCTGCACATCGCCGCCCGCGAGAACCGGCACGACTGCGTGGTGTGAGTGTCCCCCCCCGTCCCCCTAACAGCAGCAGCAGTGATGGTAGCAGCAGAAGTGGCAGAATCTCCAGCCTCCCTGAGAGTCTTATTGGTTTCCTGTCTCTCTCTATGCCCCTCCCCTCTCTCCTCCGGGCCTCTGCTGACCCGCAGGCTGTTCCTGTCCCGCGGAGCCGACGTCAACCTGAAGAACCGGGAGGGCGAGACGCCGCTGGAGTGTAGCAGCCTAAACTCCAAGGTGTGGACGGCGCTGCAGATGAACAAGAAGCTGAAGGAGGCGAGCTCTCACAAGGGCGAGCAGGAGGAGCGCGTGGTCAACAGGTGGGCCAGACTTCTTTTCCCACCGCAAATCTTCATAGCTTAGTTAAGTAATTATTTAGGATCATTCCATCACCTGTCAGTACCTGCAGGAACCTAGCCCTGCCTGGACCGGAGTTGCCCCATCACTTAGATGTGAGATGTAGGGGCTCTCTAGGATCAGGGATTGTGACCATGTACAGGTCTTGTTTTTGTTGTTTAGTTAAGTTAAGATTGGAAAATCGAAACCAGATGGATTTATATACTTTAATCATTTAAATATGCGGAAATGGATCTCTGTGGTTTACAGGGATATCGCCAGGGGCTATGAGAAGGTCCCAGTGCCCTGCGTGAACGGCGTAGACAGTGAGCCCTGTCCCGACAACTACAAATACGTCCCCGACAACTGCGTCACCTCGCCTATGAACATCGACAAGAACATCACGCACCTACAGGTAGGTAGGCACTTCACACGCGACCCTGGGCACGGAGTCCTTGCCTGCACGGACCGCAGTGTGCGCCGAGGCAATTCTCTGAAGGTTTTTGAACCCCACAGCTGGGATTCCTGGCTAGGAAACTAATAATAATACAGATCAATGTAATCAACATTAACCAGATATTTTGATAGGTTAATTCCATACAACAATTATAGGAACAGGTTTGGAGGCATGTCCCTCTGCCAGCGCACTACCCAGCACCCTGAGGGGTGAGAGGATTGTGTACACCCCCACAAGAGCTGACAAAAGCGCAGCCTACTAGCCCTCAGTGTGTTTGTGCTCGGGGGCAATGGCTAAAGCTCAGTACAAGCAGTGAACCTTTTTTTGGTTGAGTTATGCTGAATAAAATACTGAAGGTCCCTCCTTCTTCAAGGGTAGGGGGTAGCAAAGCAAATGGGTAGATCTGTCATATGACTTGGGAATATGTGTAAATGGAAAAACTATTACATTAAGTATGCTTTCTCTGTTATTCATCATTGATTATTCTCTCTCTCTCTCTCTCTCTCTCTCTCTCTCTCTCTCTCTCTTTCTCTCTCTCCCCTCTTCCCCAGTACTGTGTCTGTAAGGATGACTGCTCGTCCACCAACTGCATGTGTGGTCAGCTCAGTCTGCGCTGCTGGTACGACAGGGTAAGAATCTCAGAGAATCCTGATAGCTTCCAAAAGACACGCTTTTCGAGAACGGCCGAGTGGGGGGGGGGTGAGGAGTAGCAAGTTATCCACGCCTCTCTGAGGGCAGAATCTTCCCCTTGAGTGAGCTGAGGAGGAACTCTGCGATTTCATCTTTGCCTGATTTAAGCGCAGAGAAAGAAGAGAAGAAAAATAAAAAAGCAATTTGGTTTTATTGTCCGTAAATAAACAGACTTCTGGGAATATCTGCATTGTTCTTCACTTGCTGGAGGTTTATTAAAGTCTTTCACTTCTTTAGCTGAAAAACATGGTCTTTGATGAACAAATTAAACCTATAAAAAATTAGATCCAGTTCTACACTGTGCTTTTTAAATAATTTAATAAATGATTAACCTAATTGATTACATTGCTGAATTATCGTAATTGGTCTAAAGTGTGCGAGAGTGTGAGTGCCCGCTACGTGTGTGTGTGTCTGCTGTGCGCTCACACTGGCTGACCCGCTGGCGTGTCTCTCTCGGTACAGGAGGGTCGGTTGTTGCCGGAGTTCTGTCGGGATGAGCCGCCACTGATCTTCGAGTGTAACCATGCCTGCTCCTGCTGGAGGTCCTGCAAGAACCGCGTGGTGCAGAACGGACTGCGGTAACCAGCCCCGACACCCTCTCTCACACCGGGCCAGTTTTCCCACAACTGCCTGTGCAGCAGTGCTCTGGTCCTGGAATCCCTATTTTCACTTTTAACTGGACTATTAGTGTTTTAGTTTGTTTCTTAATTTACTTAACATTGGTGCGGCTGCTAATTGTGAAGACACCATAATAGACAAACTTGATCAGAAATTATAGGATTATAAACCAGGATCAACTGGTGAAAGTGTTACAAAAACTGGCACCAGTGTTTTTTTGTTTTGTTTTTTTTACTTGGAAAGTTTAAAGACCAATTAAAACATCATTCAAACTGAAAAGGCAACCAATTCTTAATAAAATAATTAAGTAGAAAGATGAATGTAAAGCACTGACAGGCCAGTGTTGCTCTTGCAGGATCAGACTGCAGCTTTTTCGGACCAGGAAGATGGGCTGGGGTGTGCGGACCCTACAGGACATTCCACAGGGGACGTTCGTGTGCGAGTGAGTCCTCCGCATCACGCTTCAGAAGACCTAACTATCCTCTCTCACCCTCTCCTTCCCTCTCTCCCTTTTTAACAATTCAATTATTTTTTCCGCCACTTTAATTCTCTCCCATTCCACCCCCACCCAACTCCCCTCCCTCCCCATTCCCTGTCCCCACCTTCTGTATAATGGCTAGAGTCCTTCACATGTTTGCCAAATTAAACTGCAAGAATCGCCTAATGCTCTAGAAACATATCCAACACATTCCTGGGTTAGGGGTGGTGTCGATTAGCTGTCGGGAGGATGATGGATTGATTGATTTTAGATTTGCCTTTTCCCTCTGCTCAGGTATGTCGGCGAGATTATATCCGACACGGAGGCTGACGTCAGAGAGGACGACTCCTACTTGTTCGACCTGGACAATAAGGTAACCAGGCAGTGTGGAACCACTGCGCTTTTGTGGGACAGTTTGCATGTCTGTTTATAGGCAGACACCCCCCCCCAATTGTTGCGAACTCTGGGGTCCCCCTCCGCCCAGCTGCGGCAGCTCCCAATGTAACTGCAGCTCCTCGAGGAGTGCCACCCGGTCTTTGGTCTTGCATACCCAGCCCAGGGCCATGATCTCTTCCTTGACCAGAGAGGGAGGGATGGCACAGGGAATGTCTTAGTCCTGCCGGTGGTGATGTCCCGTGCTGTGGCCCTCCCCTTGTGGGGGTGATGTTAATGTGGAGAGAAGGCAGCTCTCCTTTCAGGTTTTATCTGGTGAGGCTGGGGGATGCCATGCAAGCGGCCTGTTCCGATTTTTCTCCCCGTGTCTGTCTCTGTCCTTTGACACTTGTGTGTGTATCTCTGTATGTGTCCAGGTGGGGGATGTGTACTGCATTGACGCCAGGTTCTACGGGAATATCAGCCGCTTCATAAACCACATGTGCGAGCCCAACCTGTTCCCCGTGCGTGCGTTCACCTCGCACCAGGACCTGCGCTTCCCCCGCATCGCCTTCTTCAGCACCAAGGACATCGCCGCAGGAGAAGAGCTGGGGTATGAGCCCTCGCACACACGCATGCAGACAAACAGATGTGCACACACAGACATAGACACACATGGATGCATACAAACATACAGACGTGCAGACAGACAGACACACACATTTATAAAAAAAAACTGAAGTGGAAAAATGTAATAAAGCATAGACATTAACATTCAGTATTGCATACACATCACATCAGACACACACATTCGTACAGACATGTATACATACACAAGCTCGCCCACATACATTCATACACACACATGCAAAATAGTCATATAGTAATATAACCAGTGCAATTAAATAGCACAGTGCAGTCAACCCTCCACATCTCTATAAGAGCCACGTTGCCATTCAGTGGAAAAATGGGACCCAAGCATTATCTCCTTCCTTCTTTTCCTTCTTCCTCCCTGCCTTCCTCTTTTTGATTTGTTTGTCTGCCTTGCCTTCCTGCACTCAGGTTCGACTACGGAGACCGTTTCTGGGAGATCAAGAGCAAGTACTTCAGCTGCCAGTGCTGCTCGGCCAAGTGCAAGCACTCGGCGGCAGCCATCGCCCAGAGGCAGGCGGACAGCTCTCCCGAGGAGCCGCAGCGCAGCGCCCTGCCCGACACCAGCTCCTCCACCACCCCCTCCAGCCCTTCCTGAGGCCAGCCGGGCCACACTCAGCCAGCAAAGCCAGCCAGCCAGACAAAGACGGACAGCCAGCCAGCCAGCCAGCCAGCCCCCAACTTAGCCCCTGGATGTCAGAACATCTCTATAAAGACTCGAACCCCTCACATACTCCTTACTGTCCCCCAGCTGATGAAGACGCCCACACTCTCTTGCTCTGTGCATCAATTCCTCGTGGTGCTGGAGAAAACCATAAGGTCCTGACAAAATAAAGACATGAAGGATGGTGATACTGCTAAGGCAGAGGTCTCCATCCCTGGTCCCAGAGAGTGACCGTGTCTTCTGGTGTTGGTTTTCAGCCAGGTCAAGGGCATGCGATCTACAGTCAGTCCTATCAATACCTAAAGGAGCCGGGTTCGACTCCACTGGTATGGGGGTGGGGGGCTCAGGATGGTCCCTGTTGGTGTCCTAATATTACTTCCCTGGATGCAGGTGCTCTCAGTAACAAGGTTCATGAAGTGTGAGGGTTAAAGAAAGAAAAGGGCTGGAAATTAAACGCAAGCTTTTGGAAAAGACCAGCCAGGGTGTGGGTGTGAAAGGGGCTGGAGTCAGAGTCCTTGCTGGGGTGGTGTGTCTGGATGGTGTGAATGACGTTTTAAGCTCTTATTTTATTTACCACACGTTAAAGTTAACGGGGGTGGGGGTGGGGGTGGGGGTGGGGGTTCTGTCCCAGCATGATTCTGTAGCACGGGAAGTTCTCACTTGTTTGCCCATGAACTTTGCCAATGTTTCTTTAGAGAAAAAAGAAAAATAAATCTTAGTTATTTTTATCACATCCTACATTAGGTACATTTAAAAAAAAAAAAACTCAAAGCCAGTGCTTGGGATGAATAGTTTGGGGATTTTTATTTTATTTTTTGTTTTAGCAACGCATAGATGAATCTTTAAGAGTCGTAATAACTTCCCCAAATTAAATCATTTCTGTTTTTATTTTGAACCACAAAACCGCTGCATCCAGGGTTTGTTTCTGTAGCCAGGAGATGCCAGCTTAGGGATGCGGAATGACCTTATGACCTTTGCAACCTCCTGTAGAATTGTGTTGGGTGCGAGAACAGTGACATCACCCCACCACTGCCGCTGAAGAGAATATGCAGACGCAACGTAAGCTAGCACTGGCAAGCTAGCACGCTCATCAAACCATGGCCAATGGTGCCAGTGACACCAAGATGGCAACTGATGCTTTGTTCCTGAGATACCAGCTACCACCTTCTCCTAAGTCTCTCTTACTTTATCATTCAACTTTGTAGACTTCATAAAATGAGGAGAAACAAACTAAACGAGCATGGTAAGGAGACGGGCCTACTGACGGACGGCTGCCCAGCCTGGGGAGTTTCCTATGGTCTTCTCCAGCGCGAGGCAGGCACTAGACTGTGTGACGTTAGCAGGCCCCTACTGGACCCTAGGCTATTCTTAGTCTACTATGTTGCGGGGTGCCTGGCTCCTGGGGGGTTGTCTTTATATGTACTTTTGTTATCCTTTATCACTGCTGGAGAAGACGCGTCCAAATGTTCGGCAGAGATGAGGGTAGAGATGAGGGTGGGGGGTTAACTCAGCATGCTCCCAGAGACGCACCTTTTTTTTTTTAAAGATTCATCCAAGCAGGTAAAACAAAGTGGAGCCGCCCCGTGTCGCAACATGGCACATGAATTTCTGGACACTTTTGAATAAAACCCATGGATCTGAATGTGCTGGGGACGAACAGTACAAATGGTGCTGATAATGCTGTTTTTTTGTTTTCGTTTTCGTTTCGTTTTTATTACTCACCAAGTGAATACGAGTTGTAAAATAAAGCTTTTTTTTTTTTTTTTACATTTAAAATTTACGGTCAATTTTTCTAACTGTAGTACTGTAGTTAGCCTGTAAGATTATTTTTTTTTGTCATCATTTTATGTTGATGGTAAAAATACACATTATTCCCAGACATATTTTTTTTAAGTATGTGGTTAGTACAGTATAGTATTCTGTTCAAATTCTCTAATATAAATACAAAAAAAACACAAAAAAAGTAATAAGATTTCTTTACTTTCTGTTACGGATTTCGAGAGTAAAAATATGATGCTCAATCTTATTGGTTGTATCTTTTTTTTCCCAATAAATTTACTACTAATAAAAAAATATTCTGTGCATTATTATTCATTGAATTCCCCGCTTTGAATCACGGTATCGATGAATGGGCTTAACGGCTCAACTTGGCGGATGACTGAGAGGCAGAAATGGGCTCTTGTGTTCACCGCAGTTATTTTAAGCCTCTTATAGCAGGGGGAGCAGATGAAAAGCCATCGCTACAAGACCCTGCAGACAATGGGCAGTTCCTGGGCTGGTGATGGATCTTACCACAGACCATTAGCTGTTAAGAGGTGGGTGGGTTTTTTGGGAGGGGGGTTGCCCTCTGACATCCTAATGTATATTGTATTGTTATTCTAGGCGATGCTGTACTTGCCCAGCATGACTAGAATCTCACGGCAAGCCAAGCACTAATGCCGGGAGCGGATCTCGCTCTCGTAGGAGTTTCCTGGGATGAACTGGAACGCCATAAGCGAGAGGGGACCACCGAGCCCAACCTCTCCCATCAGCTGCTCCGGAAACGGTGCTGCAGACAGGAGGTCGGGGGTCCGAGTGGTACAATGTTTCCTGTTGGGCTACGTTTTTCCAGGCAAAACCAGCAACTGGGGTGGGAGGGTGTCACATTTATTTTTCAGAGTGCAAAACTGAAGCTAATGAAGGAACATTAAAGGGTTACAGGGTGTGTGAACGGAACTCTGCATTTTGAAATTTGTGTTGTGGTTTGTCGTGTCCATGTATAAAAAGGCCCTGCGATCCAGAAGTGTGTAGCTCAGTGCTACAACTTGTGAAAAACACGAGAATCTGCCCTAGTCTAATGTTTTTTCTGTGTAGTGATCATCTCTGTGCTCCTCTATTTCACTTTAGACCTTGTCCCAGACATCAAAATATGTTTTAAAAAAATTATAAATTCTGAAATTCACCAGTGTTTTAACAGCGGGAGGGCTCCACTTGCCTGTACTGCTTTTTTGCTTTGCCATGCAGTTTGATTTTCAAATATGTAGAAAATATTTAGTTTTCCTTTTCGAGGCTCTAGTCTTATCTGCAATACCATAATTGTGCTGTGCTGCAAAATTAAATGCTTCAGAGGGAGAGACTAGAGAAAAACTTTACAGATTAACAAAAAACCTTAAATTAAACTTCATCTTTTAACTTCTACATTGTATCAGTCCTGATTTTGCAAAATGTAACATAACCTATATTTGCACTGTGGCAATCAAAAACAAGATTACGATTATCATTAAGAATCCAGTTTTCCTCCTGTTTGTCCAGCTTAGCAGAGCAGTGAGTGACCCTGTTGAGGCTGAGCTTTGTACCCATGCCTCTGTACTCTACATTCCCTATATTCGCGATCAACAACTGAAGAGAAGCAGGGAGGTGCAGTTGTATGTCAACAGGCTTTTAGTCTGATGAACTTTGTGAAGATTGCTCCCTTCCTGACCACCCCCCCTCCACCCAAAAGGGTTTTTTTTAATCGGAGATTGCTGGTTGTCTGGAATGAGGACTGTTCCACTGCTGCCGGACTGATTCCTACTGATTCCTACCCTGCCAGGAAACGGCCCGTCCGCCTCCTGTGACTGAGCCGCGATGGGGAGCGCTTTCGCTCGCCAGCTCCTCAGAAGGGCAGCACTTTTTGTGTGTGGAGTTGCAGGGTCCAAGAGCAGCAGCGCCCTGAGACCCCCTACGCATCAGCTTAGAAAACCTGTAGGCCTTCTGTCCCCCCCAACCCCACACCACTCCACCCCCACCGCCTAGGCCCCCCAGGAGCCTCTGGCACAGCTCAGACGGACCCAAGATGATCCGGAGGAAGTCGGAAGGATATTCAAAATGGGACGAAAGGCGCTCGACACTGGTATATGGTAGGACACTGGCTGATTTGTATTGTTTTCTTATATTGTTTCCAACCTCATTCTCCTAGGATTATTACTAAATACTATCTATGTTGTTTAATGACATGAACTCATTACTTTTTATTCCTATGGTTCTCTTAAATGATCTCCTCCCCCCCTTCCTTTCTCTGTCCTCTCCATGTGTCTGCCTCCCCATCCTCTTCCACTTTATCACTGCATCTGTTTATGTCAGTCTTCACGCCTGTGTAAGTCATTAGTTCGGTCAATCCCAGCCCTGGACTCATGACACCATGTGGGGTCACAGCATAAAGAAATGGGGTCATGAAGTCAGGGTGATCTTAGTGTTTTCCCTATTATTTAAACATCTTAAATGTAAAGTATAAACCACAGTAGCATACATAGTATTGCAACATTTATGATGAAAAAAACTAATTTAACAACGTTTATGGGGTCTCCTCGACTAGTATAAACATCGCGCGATACAAAAACGAATGGGTTCCACTGCCTCCTGCTGCAACCTGCAGAAGATGTTGATCAACAATGTAGCCTATTTACACAAAGACTACAACCACTATAATTATAAATACACATACTGTACCTTCCATGTCATTGCATAGCCCTCCGGTCTGCTACTTTCTCCACCTGGAGGAGTTTGACGCTGGGATCAGAGTATGCATCGTGGTCCCGGGCGCCGTCTCTTTCCACCAAAGACCGAGAGGAGCGGCCGGGACTCTTCGAGGACCCCGAGCTAGAGAGTGGGTCCCGGCCAGGGTGCACCCCGCTGTCCGGGGAGGTGCCGGGTCAGCCGACACACCACTACCGCTGCTTCGTCGACCTAGTGAGGCCTGCGGCATTGGCCTTGCATGCGGAGGAAGCCCGGGGCTGGGGCTCTGCAGGCGGGGGCCAAGAGGGAGCGGTGGACATGGATCCGGGCCAAACACGGGGGATCATCGCGCTTCACGAAGCATTCAATGAGTGCAGGTGAACCCGCCGGACGCAGGCCACTCCAATTAGACAGTTTGTTTTTAATGATGAAAAGGGATTTTATTATTTCTCTAATAAACATCCAAACTCCCAGTTTTTCCAGTGGGAATTAAACCCAATTCGTAAGTGAGTGTGGACAGGAGTCATGTATCTGCCCATGTCATGCATTTATTAAATAAGAAACAAATCCCCGTTTCCAGCTGTTTTCAGCAGTTTGTCTGCATGCAGTTTCGTGTAAAGGACATTAAAAGGGGGGTGGGGGGGGGCTATTGCATTATTGCATCACTGTTTGAAAGTAGGATACATATTAATACAATATGTATAATAAGAACCTAATTACAGAAAATACAACATTACCCAATTTCACCCCCCTCCCATTTGGAAAATATCTTAATTCCAGGAAACCTCTCCCCCTATTTCGCCCCCCCATTCTGGCTGCAATAACCACACGCTGCCGGCAGGGGGAGGAAAACTACACTAAGCAGAGTGGAGCGCTGTTTTTCATGAAGCACGTCAGTTGCATAACCCGCGTACTGTCTGTCAGTCTCCCAATTTCACATTTCAAGTAGAGGATCGTGGGTCCGGGAGAAGAGTTATGATTGCTAAGGATAATTTTATAAACACTTTTCATGCACAAAGTTCTTTGGAAAGACATTTTTGTGCAACTGTGTCTTGGTGGTGGGTTGGACCTAGTCTTGGATGGGTAATGGCTTTGTCATCACCTCCCCCACGCTGTCTCAGTTTGTGTGCCCTGAAGGAGTCACAGTTCTGTCCTGACCTTCAGATGAGGTGCAGCAGCACAGTCCAGTCAGTTTAGGTTCTTTGTTTTTGTGCATGTTTTTTGTCAAATTAATTCTCAGGTCTTTCGTACAGTTGCAGGGAGCTGGGGTGGTCTTGGGTGTTGGGGTGGGTGTGTGTGTGAGCCCTCCGGCTGCTGTCAGGAGAGCGCGAAAATAACACCCAGAATGACAGGATTGCTTTCTATGAAGTGCAGGACAGGATGGCAGTGCCCTCCACCCTCACACACACACACCGCTCCTCTGTCTCTCTCCCCTCCCTCCTTCCTCTCTCTCTCTCGCTGTCTCTCTCTAGTTTTAAAACGGCAGCATCAGAAGCACTTAAACAAAGTAATAAGTAAAGGGAAAAAATATTTGTGTAGAAACTGTTCTCATAGGGTTAAGGTTAGGGAATCCTATGTCTCCAAAAAAAAAAAATCAAAAATCCATTTGAGTTTCTCTGATGAAAGAATTATGAGTCTGTTCCTTTTCCTGTGATTGTCCCACAAGGCCACACCCGCTTCTGCAGGCAGCTGCCTTTCCTGGGTCTTTCTGGGAAGCGCAATTAGCCTGAGTTGCGCGCACAGAGATGCTTTGCTCTCGGGCTGCTGTACTTGTGCAGTGTAGGTGTGCAGGGTAACAGTCTCCCCCCCGCCCCTCTGCTGTACAGTTTGGGTATTGGCTCCAGCTCGACTGAAGTTTGTGGGAAAGAACACACTCACACACGTGTGGAAAAAGCAAACGAAACAAAACAACAAACATTATACTGATGTCAATAATAGCAGACCAGCTGGGTTCTGTTTGAAATGTAATTGGTAATGGATTCCAGTAAGTCTTGTACCAACCCCCCCATTGTGGGTGCCCTCCTCCTAACACAGAACAGATTTGAAACCTGTTGTTCTCCGGGTTGCAGACAGGGGGACGTCTCAGATACCGCTGTCGCCATGGGATATAGCCTGCTTCAGAGACAGGAAATGAAGGATCAGGAAAAAAGAAAAGGGGGAAAAAAAACAAAAACCTCTAAACAACAACAAAGTGCAACATTCACTTCCTGTCTGGAACAGAAATGCATGCACTGATGCCCTCACACACTCACGCTCTCACACATTCACTTACAGGGATATATACCATTTGGAAATCTATAAGAACCAATAATAATAAACACATACTATTTTTAATAGTAAACCAATCAAAATGACAATGCGTTTTATTAATTCCTCCCCCCTTCCTGTCATAGCAGCACCTTGAGTCTGACACCACAGTTTAACATAAGATCCCTGTCAACCAAGCATCCTTTGCTGATGAGCGTGTTGGGGGGGTGAGAAATAGGCGCTCCGCGGGCACCTGTCAGAAAACTGTGCAAGCTGCTGCTTTAATTGTGTTTGTAGGCGTGCATGGGCCATTGTTTTCCCAATTGCAAGCCTCTGGAGACCCTTAACTTTTTGCGCTGTATTTTCCCCTCCGTGATCGAGCTGAGGCTGCTGAGTGACTTCAGATGCCCGTGGCTGGCAGGTGTTGTGCATTTGGAAGCAGGCATGGGTGCTGCCTGAAGTGCACGGTCAGGGTTCCCTCAACTGGGTGTGAGACTGAGGCTGTGGTGCCATCATGCGTTGGTGGTTTATTTTTGCCCTGTGCTGGAGTTGCATTGGCTTTCTTTAAAAGGACAGGTTGAAATTGTTGAAGGTACTCATGCAACAAGAACGGCATACATCTTTCTTTGCTGTTTGACTACACAGATAAAAGCAACAGCAGATCTGAATAAATCAGCTGTTCATTTCACTAATTTACCCCAGCCGTCTCTTCTCCCACAAGGCCTTTATGACTGAATTTCCAATAACACCAGCCTGTTTTGTTTGTATACCACCACGTACACTCAGATGAATGTCTCCAGCCCAATCGCAACACCTCCTGTCCACCCCCAGCTGAGGGCCCTGCCAAATTGCAGGCGGCTGCAGGAAACACGGACCATGCATCCATCCCCAACACCTGCGGCCGGGAATGTCCGAGTCACAGACCCAGGCATGGACTCTTCCCTGCCTTGAAACCAAAATGTAAAATGAGTTTAAAACAATAATAATGATGATAATAAAACTATGGTACATTATTCAGTGCACCCTTGGGTAAGTGTACGAACCCAGGATGGTCCTGGAAACCCAACCACAGTCTCAGATGTGAGTATGGAAAACCATTTCCTACAGACTGAACCGTCTACGTGTACAACTAAAGATCTGTTGCACCACCAGCACCCACCAGCTTCTCAAATACACACGAGCCCCGCAGGTGCACCCTTATCGCGGTGCTTTATCTTCACAGTCAACAGTTGCTTTCTTGTTTTGTTTCCTGGCGAGAGGAATAATCAGAATAATGACAATTAAAATAATGTAATTCCCTATAGGCTACACACGTACTCCCCCACCTTCCAGTCATGAACATCTGCGAAGAACAGCGTGCGAGCATGTCGCTGCTGCTAACATACATACATACATGCATGCATACATACATACATACATGCATACATACTGCATACACATCAACCCCTGCACAGATGCGCACTCCAGCCCGGTGTCTGCGCAGCGCCGGAGCACAGTCTTGGACACGGGCGCTCACGTGGTGTATGGCGCAGAAACAGCTTTAAAAAAACATAATGGTGGTTAATAGAGATTAAAAATAGCCCTAAATTGATCAGGAGCAACTGACTCCTCTCTCTCTCTCTCTCTCTCTCTCTCTCTCCGTGAAACGCTGGGGTATAGCGGTACAGGTGGAGCCGCCCAGCTGATAGGCGAGACGCAATCACGTGTGCTGATTCATAAGGAGTGGGGGGCTGTGGAAATTGGCTACATTTCATGTTGCAATTGACGAAGAAACCCGGTGAAGTGGCGGTCCTGGGGCTTTTTCTCCCCCCGTTGCGTTCCTTCTTTTTTTCCCGGAGAAAGGCGTGGATGTACAGACACGGTGAATGCTGCTGACCGCGTTTACCTGGGATCACACTGCAACACAGCTCGGAGACGGACACCAGCAGGACAGCTAGCTTCTGCACCTGGGCAATTAGTGGCATGCGTTATTTTGACCATCGTCATTATTATTTGTATTATTTTCTGTGATCGTCTCTTGTCATTGCCGAGATGCTGCTGGGGACTGGGTGTTGGTGAACCTGTGCCGTTGATGCTTTGGAGCTGCACCATCACTCCGGAGCTGGAGACCGTGGATGCAGAAATCGACTTACGATAGAAATTAAACTTTCTCTTCTTGCTTCGGCCGAACTAGTGTGAAATCGGAATAAAATCGACGAAGGACAAGGGAGGATTTAAAAAAGGAAATCGCAATAAGAAACGCAAATCCCAGAAACAAACAAACAAACAAACAAACAAAAAACCAAACAAGAACGTTTGCTTGAATTGCTTTCCGTCCTTTTCGTCATTGTTCGTATTATTTCATCTCTATATTAATACTGAGTGCCAGACGCACCGATGCAAACTCTTGCCCGGGATCAAGCGTGTGTGTTGTGATGCTTCTTCCTTCTGTCCTCTCTAATGTCAGTGTGGATTTTAACTCTCGGATCTCTGCGTTTCTAGAATGTCTCGCTTTGGAGACGATTTGCCGACCCGCTATGGAGGCGGCGGACCAGCGGGCGCCGGGCGAGGGGGCAGCCGGCAGGGCGGCCCCCCGGGCGGTCAGAGGATGTACAAGCAGTCGATGGCCCAAAGAGCCAGGACAATGGCCATTTACAACCCCATTCCCGTCAAACAGAACTGCTTCACCGTTAACCGATCTCTCTTCATCTTTAGCGAAGACAATATCATACGGAAGTACGCCAAAAGAATAACCGAGTGGCCATATCCTTTTGCCCGTGTTCCCATTGCCAACCACGCTAACGGTGGTTCAGGTTGGGGTGTTTAATGCATCTCGCTTTCTGTTGATCTTATTGTTGTTATGAATGTGTATTACTAATGTTTCAATTGACCGCAACATCTCTTTCCTACAGTGTTTTCTCAGCGCATTGTGTGCCTGCTGTGTTGGATTACCTGACACTTTCATATACAGTTATTCGCATGCGTGCGCATCCTGGTTCAGAGAAAACAGCAGGAAAACAACGAAAAAACACACGGCTATTACACCAAGTTTGTCATATAACATCATCACACCTTGCCATCCTTTCCCTGTAGCCTCTCCACACGCCTGTCTGTGTCTGCTATGTGCTTTACATGAAGTGCTTTGAGTACCAAACGTTTCCCCGTGTGCGCCTGGCGAGGAGTGTGCCATCCGTGTCTGGGTGGCAACTATTGGCTTTGCTTTCTGTTTGGGCCTTGAAACTGTGAGCCCTGGCACCGACTCCGGTACAAAGTGCACATGAATGCGGCCACTGAGCCATCTGAGTTGGACACGACGGCTTTTCCTCTAGTTGGTTGTCGGTAGCAAAAAGATCTGACAAGGTCTGCCATTTAAATAGGCGTGTGTAAAGTGGGTATTCGTTATGAATGGCGCTTTTTCACCCTCCTCTTCTTCTGCTTCACATGTGTTGCGGATACAACAGGAGCGGCTTAGTATCTTGCTGTCTTGGCTTAATGAACCATTCGGCTGAAATTAAGGTCAAGCATAAGGTAGCCGGAGTGTGCTGGACCATGCTCTTGCCTTTTTTCCGCTTGTATCGAGGCCCTAGGGAGTGTGCTTTCTTTTCATTTCCAATCACTGCCTCATTGATCCTCCTTGTATCAGCTGCGGGTCTCCGGCCGGCTCCTAGCAACCAAGCCAGTGTTGCACCGCACTCGCCTGCATCTGCGCGGCTCTCGGCGCCTGTAGCCCGACGCAGGAGACGCTCCCTGCGCTAGAAAGGGCTGTATCTGTGCCTTTGTAGGATTACACAAAGCTGGTCCACAGTTGGCCTCCTATTCTCCCGTCTCGTACTAGAATCGGCCACCGGCTTTTCTGTCTTGTGCATATGGTTTTACCTTGCGCACACAGGGGAGAGTGCGTGGTGCAAGGTGTGGGTAGGCTGGGTTCCTAACAGATGTTGACTCCTGCTTACCCAACGGGCCCTAAATCATGCGCTCAGATGGACTGTCTGTACAGCACCGAGCATCCCACCAGTGCTAATGAACAGCCGTGCCTTCGCCAGGAAGCGCTTCATGGCGGCGGCAGTGCGGCGGTTGTTGCTGTCCATGGTACCGTCGTGCTGAATTCCCGACGAGCAGTAACTGCACCTTCAATAAGGCGTGTGTACTATCGGGCTGGAAGTCATTTGGAAGCTCGTTAGCTTGTCGTTTCCTGGCTGGCTTGCGACAGTGCTCAGCCCTCTGCTGGATACGAGAGCCAAGAAAAAAAAACGAGGCACACGCAACTTACGACACGCACGAGTGGGAAGTTCATGTATAGATGTACGTGTGCATGTATGCATTTGTTCGCACTGCTTTGCGTGACTTTATCTGTTCGACTGCACAGCGGCAGAAAGTAGCAGAATGGGCATCTCTCCTGAATGGTGCGTCTATGTGCGTGTACGTGTGTCCGTGTGACTGCGCCTGTGCCGCGCAATGTAGGCTCTCGCAGCGCACTTCAGTCCCGGCGACCCCCCTGCACACACGGGCTGAGAGAGAAGCTTCCCCGAGAATCACAGTGCCGATCGATTCCTCACACAGTCAAACCGGGAGACATTTATCAGACGTTAACTTGAGCCAAGTCACGAAAAGCCAAGACGGCAGCTGCTGGGGGCAGATCAATGAATTCTGCAGAAAGTGCTGGAGAGGTTTTAGAAACGCCAGGAGGCTGAAGCGCGCATCTAACAGTCCCTGCTTGAGGGATGGCCGGGTTAAAAGTGACTGGCGCACAGGATATTGTCTGCCATTTAAATAACACACAAATCCGCTTAGCCGTGATGCCGGGCTGAGCTTTACGCTTCACTTTCCAACCTGCGAGTGTAGGCAGCACAGAGCCGGTGCGGTATCTGCGGCTCGATCTTTCTGCACGCCTTTGTTTCCAGTTTCTACCATGCGTGTTCCCCATCGTGATCTCCAATGTGCGTGTGTTTAAAAGAAAGATGCACGGCTGCACTTAATGTGCGTGTATTTAACAAAGATGCACGGCTGCACTTCGCCGGTAGAGACGGGCGAGCAGGTGACTGCGCAGCGGCGTGGCTGCAGGGGCCGGATTGCCCCCCTGTCTGAAATGTAATAACACTGGGGAAATGACTATATTGACTGATGCTGATTTAGCTCGGATGAATATGTCCAGTACACGATACGATTATCTTATACAAGGTGTTGCAGACCATTTAAAGATCTAATTTGTATTGAACTGGGGGAAGCCCCGAAAAGCAGACTGGCAACTACAGATCTACAGCTAGGCAGCTGAGGCAAAGTTGGTGATAGAGATCGATTACCCCCCCCTTTCAAAATCAATCACACACCTCAGATATGCACACAGGATCACACACTGAGTGGAGATGCTATAGGGTTTTTTTTTTACCCCATGTGCTACTGTGTGCTTGCGTTTGACATCCGTTGCTCGCCTGTGACACTACCACTGATATTAACATAGCACACGACATCATACATGGGCCTATCAATAATACATTGGTCAAAACGTACCATACAACAACGTGATGATCTTGTTAACGTCCTGACTTATAATAGTTGTCAAAAATCCAAATGACCGTTGTAGGGAGGACAACACAATAATGTGTGTTTTGTGTTAAAAGACACATTATGTTATGCTTTGGTGAATTTTAACCCAAAAGTGCATTGTCCTTGAACACACACATTGCGTCCTTGCTTCTTCATCACAGGGGTTGTGCCCTCTTACACAGTTCCTTCAAATAACACAGTGGAGACCCAGTGATTCGCTTGTTTAGCAAGAAGGACACTGTTTTAAATGATGTGTTTATTTGTGCTGCAGTTGGTTCTGTAAACGGCACAATAACCCAGTTACCGACAATCAGAGAAAACCTGCGCAGACCTGACAGCTGGCTCGGTATCTCGGGACAGGTGCTGGATGAAGTGGCAGTCTATGCTAATAAGTATGCATCTTAAAAAAAAAAAAATAATAACTTTCAAACTCTGTAGCTAGCTGACTGCATGCACTTCTTCTGGGAGTTTTCCCCTAAATGTGCAGTCCAGGTTGCACTGGCACTCGATGCTCAGTATCGCCGTCCTGTTTCTTTCTGCACTTCCTCCATCATTTTTATGTGTTTTTTAAAATGAAATATTTTCATAAGCCGGCATTGCTATAAGAAATTATCTGTATTTTAATTAGTATTTTTGTGCCAAATTATTGGATCGATGTTCACTTTAATACATTCACAAATTGGTGAAAATGATCAGAAACAGTCCCTTCGGTGCTGAAACGGGATTTGGACATCTCCAAATGCATTGTGCGTCATCTGCTGTACCCGTTACATACACAACAAAACAACAACTTGATTTAGCTCATTTAAACAGACTGAAAAGCGATTTTTACATTCAATTACCATTTGAATTTCAGCTTTTGTTGCAAATCTACTGAGGACATTCATTTTATCAATGAGATCTCGGCAAAGCGGCGACGTTTCGAAGAGACTCAAAAAGAAAATGAAGGATCTTAGCTTTTACCAAACACGGTCTGCTATTGTTTCTTACAGAATTAATTAATTGAATACATCACAGAGACCCTTAAAAAAAAGCCAAGGAAAGAACAAAAGAAACCGTCTGTAAGATACTGTCATTGGATGAGAGTGTAAGACCTTTTAATTGAGGCTGCCCAGCTGCATAGTTGAACTGTGATGTCTTTCAGCTGTAAAATACAACTGCTCAGCTTCTGGATGCCCAAGGAGGAAACTGCTCTTCTCTCTTTAGTCAACTTAATCATTACATAAATATATAGAAACTGTTTTTAATGTAACCATCATCTTGTTGTCTTTTTATGTACTGTATTTTAAACTGCACTAACATGAAATGACATTGCTTCTGCTGGTTGCCTTTCTTAACCTACACACTCCATTTGAGTACATGATCCTGGCCACTATCATAGCCAACTGCATCGTCCTGGCCTTGGAGCAGCACCTCCCAGCTTCGGATAAGACCCCCATGTCGGAAAGACTGGTAAGTAACAGAAGCTCTATTTACACAGTTATGAAGCCAAAGTCTCAGTGTTGCGCAGTAACCTCACGGTCCGCAACTGAACATAGCTGCGCCATTCTCATGTTTTTGGGTTATTTAGGAGCATAAGCTGGAAGTATTGTGGGATGTGTCTGGGGAAAGGAGCTCCCTGCACAATCTGTAAATGTGAGCTAGTGTGGTAATCGGATATTCAGAAAGAGAAAATGTCAGCTTCAGCCCAACCTAGCCATTTCTGTTTTAGTTTTTAAGATCCTGTTAGAGAACAAAACTGTATGTTGTGACAGAACCTAGACTCTAGTGCTTCCAGAGTCATGGCATCTTTGTTGCTGCACAGATCCAAAAGTCAATGAAGCAGCAGGGTGTAGTTCAGCATCAGCAAGCTTTAGGTATGGAGGATCTGAGGAGCCTCTTCTGCTATATAAAGTTTTAGTTGATTTGTTTTCTCTGGTGTGAATCTGGTGTGGCCTTGGGAAAAGGGAGATTGAAGAGAAATTGCTTTGGGAAACATATGGTGAATGATGTAAACATAAATACAAAATGAAGGGTCAAGAGGTAAGATGAAAGAGCTTGGAAGGATCTGTGTTGACCTTCTATTTATTTTTTTACGTGCCTTTATTTTTTCTCTCTCTCTCTTCTTGAGGATTTGGAGTTTTATCATAACATTATTATTATTATTTCAACCTCAAGGCTCGTTGGTCTGACATTGAAAGAATAGCCTGTTTGACGTCTCTTCCTGTTGCTCTGGCATCACTCTGTCAATAAAAAAGACGGGCTTTCTGTACGAGGGGAAAACATGAGACACCTTTAATTGGCAATAAAACATTACCTTTTGAACCAGATGACAAGCAGTTGCCACCCGACTGCATTGCAAATATGTACCGACGCACTCTTTCCATACCAGCTCTTCAGCCACCGCCGGTGTCTCTGTAATACCAGGAGCTGGACTCATGGATGCGGTGCTGTTGTGTGGAGGGGATTTGCGTGCTGGTTTCTTGCTCCGCAGAGGTGTAGTCCGTGGCCCGCTCTGTGAGACCCCTGTGAAGCGCCCTTTCAAACAGGAGGGGTGTGTGTGGCAGTGTTGCTGCTCGGGTTCAAGTCCATCTGGTCTGCTTTTCGAAGGCCTTCCTCTCTTATGCAAACAATAGAGTGGGCAAGAAATGATCCAGCGCTGTTGAGCATAAATAATATAATTACTATAAATCATATATACACACACTTCCTGTGGTAGAAACAGTATATTATAAGCGTATATGAAATGCATGGCACAGATCACAGTCCTGTGCCAGTACTAGTGTGGGTGATGGTTTTGATGCAACAAGTGCCACAAAAGTGATGATAATGGATACCTGTAAAAAACATAAAACAAACAAGAAAGCCCTTTTGAACAGCCCAAGGTCTGCTGCCGTGGTAGGTGGTTCTCCCCGCCTCCAGTGGATGGCGTCTCACATCCAGAAGAGCAGGGTAGGCTCAGAGAGGAGGATGGGCAATAAATAAATGATGAACATTTTTATAACTATACATAATACATACAGAGAATGGCCAGCATCATTAATTTATCCCGCTTTTATTTTTGTCTCATGCCGTCATGCAGCGCAGCTACACGGAGTCAGGGACTTCGTCTTCTCCCTGTCTCTCCTCCGCAGGATTCTTTTCCTCCTGTATGTTCCCTCATCATTGTGTTTATGGGTTTCGTGGTACTTAGTGTGCGGCAGCCCACCAGGCAAAAGGTCCCAGAAAGAAGGAAAAAAAGAAAAGAAAAAGAAATCATGCAGTGTAATGTCAGGCTTTTGTTCCCTTCGGCATGCTCCCCCTCTCTCCCTCCCTCCCTCCCTCTCTCTCTCTTTCCCTCCCCCTCTCACCCCCTCCCTCTATGTTACACTTACATACATGTTAGCAGGTTATCATGTTCAAACCTCTAGCTGAAATGAATGATAGACAAAGAGAGTGAAGCACAGTTATTTGGTATTTATTTGTCTTCTTGTGAATTTCTGGTACAGTTCATTAATTTTATGGGCAGGATAAATGCATTGCGCTGTGCCATCAACAGACTCTTCAGATGCCTAATTGGAGCTATAGCGCGCGTGCGCGCACACACACACACACACACACACACAGCTTTTCCACTCAATGCATGTGTGTCTTTGCTGCCAGTTAACCCAGCCATGTTCAGGCAGATTCAAGCTGGGGATTTGGAGGTACTCACCGGGGCAGAGCCCCAGCACTGCAGTATGAATGGGGGAGCCCTGTCGTCCCTGTGCCTTGTCCCCCTGCACCTCTCACAGCACGGCTCTGAGGTTGTGCATGTTGAGGCCACGCTGCTCTGAGACGCAAGCTGCTCTCTCTGAAGCCTGTTGTGAAGGGGACTGATGGTCCCTGTCTCTTTGAAGCACAAACCGCATTTCCTGGAAATGACTGAGAAACTAACCAAGCAGTCTTATGTGTATATATGGCATATTTGCATGTGCATATAAATATATCATCATCATCACCATCAGTCCATATCGATCCCCTGCTGGATGAAGGCCTCCTGCATATGTTTCCTCTTGCTTTGATCTACAGTTTCTCTTTTCCACGTCATGCCTACAGAGTTTATGATTTAATATTTGCATTTTGTCTGTGGTCGTCTTCTGGGTATTTTATTCATCTCTTGGGATCCATTCAATAGCTTCCTTTGTCCACCTTTGATCTGTACTTCTGCCAGTGTGTCCGGTCCACTGCCATTTTCACATTTTCATTTGTTCTCGGATCTATATTTAAGTTTTTTTTTTAAGATCATCCCGGTTGACTAATCAGTGTAAATGAAAATCACTTTAGTGTAGTTTGGATTGATTGAGATCTGAAACCATTCATTGTATTCAAAGAGTAATGAATGGCTGGAGCTTTTAATTAAGAGTTTCTGGTGGAGCAGGTGGAGCGGATGGCAGGGCAGCCACGCCTTTTCAGGGGGAATGAGATGCATAGCTATTAATTGGCACACAAGCTACAATAAAAGCTGCAAAAAGGCATGCATCCGTACAGTGCGCTTTGCACAAAAGACATTCCCGGAGGCAGTTCTCTGAATCCATTAGGACGAAATAGCCCGTCAGTTCAGTGAGGAGTTGTCTCCTTGTCATTTATTCCTCCTTTTCCACAACTCCTGTTATTGAGTTTTCACCCATGCTCTTGCATTAGGAATAATAATGATAAAAATAATAATAAAGTTAAAATAATTAAATCCTAATCACTGCTCTCAAGGTTAGTTGCATCACACCTCTGTGTGGAAAAGAAAGCAATGTCATTTTAAATTGAAAATGTGACCTAGCGTTTTCAATTCCAATGTTCTGGATTGTGCAGAAGCCACTTCAACCCCTGCCTGGTCTCCAGCAACTGGTGAGACCCCCAGGGTGTTTTTATGCTGTGCACTGTGAGTCTGTCTCTCTGTGTTGGTCTTTGAGCAGGCCTGGGGGCTGTGGGGAGTGGGACGGCAGCAGGGATGTTTGTTGGCCCTTATATAAAATATGTGCGTGCTGCCCTCTGACAAAAACAAAACAAAACCATAATTCTTGCTCCTATTCTCTTTGCAGGACGACACGGAGCCCTACTTTATTGGAATATTTTGCTTCGAAGCTGGCATCAAGATCATCGCCCTGGGGTTCGTGCTCCATAAAGGCTCGTACCTCAGAAACGGCTGGAACGTGATGGACTTTGTGGTCGTCTTGACCGGGTGAGTCCAGCAGTGAAACGGGAAATTCAGGTGGCTTGTGGCAGTGTGATAGAAATGGCACTGTGTGTGTGCGAGTATGTGTGTGCGCGTGCATTGGGGGGTGGTGATCGTGTTGTTCTATCGTTGGGGCGCATCATGTCAGGGGAGAGGCTACTGTTTCTGGATGGGTGGCTGGGGAGTCTGGAAGGGCCGATGTGCTGGAGTTTAAGTCTTATAAGTTGTTTTGGCATAAACTGGGCTGGATGCCTGTTTTCAAGGTGGCGCTCGCACAGCCAGAAGGGAATATTCTTCTCCTGCTGAAATGTATTCTATACCAGGAAGACAGAAGCCATAGCTCACGTTCACATACTTCAAAACCAACACGTAGATGAATAATAAATTAGTCGTGGTAAATGCTCACTTTGTACATATTCATCGACAGATTTTGTGGAGCAATCTGCATCTGTGAAAAGGCTTAGAAAATAAATTAACAGGGCTGGTGTGCTGCACTCAGGGAAGAAGTGTGTGATATATAAAATATAATATATAAGATAATGTTTTTGAGTGTCACTGGAGTAGCTTTTTAAAATCTGGGCAGATACGTCTGAAAAAGCAGAGGCCATTGACATGCTTCTTTCCCATCCTGCCACACAGTCTCTGATACTTTTATTTCAGAAAGAGCTGAGCTGGAAAAGCTTCAGGGGAAGAGTTTGGCTTTTATTCCCTTATTTCTCTCTTTGCGCTCTCGCTCTCCCCCCCCCCTCATTGTTGTTGGTGTGGTTTTGCTCCAAATGGCCCAGTGGAGAGCGATTAGGCAGGCTTGGCTGTAGCACAGTAATGGTTGCTTGTGTTACAGATTGCAGAGCAGTCAAATTAGCCGAGGTGAAGCAAAGGGAAGAGACACGGGGGGGGGGGGGATTCAAAACCTTCTACTAGATGAGAGAAAACATAAAAGTTCTCCCTTTGGCAGTGTCTGCTTCAGCCTTGCTAACTTCCATTTTTAAAAACATTTTTTAGTCTTGTGTTGGTTGCATTTGTTGCTCCATTGGGTGCACAGCCGTGCTTGTGTGGGCCGGGGAAGCGTTGCACAGGGCGCTGTGATCGCAGCAGGGAGCCCGGTCCCCTTAGGTTGCTTCAGCTGCCCCAGTAGTGCTGAGGGGCTTCCAGTCCAGGCTCGGTGAGCAGAGCAGCAGAGAAAGTACTGCGGTATTCTCGCTGGCTTGGGTTAATGCCCCATGCCCCATAGAACAGAAAGAGGGGCAGAGAGGGATGTGTGTTGGGTGGGAGAGAGAGAGAGGTAGTGTGGGATTTGATATAAGCAGATATAAATTCACTGGAAAAAAACAGATTCCGATGTTTCTCTGCATGATTGAAAGACATGGCACATGAAGAGATGAATGAATGAATGAATAAATGAATGAATGAATGCCTGCTTGTTTGTGTGTGCGCACACGTGGCGATACTGTGGGTCCGGTGATGCCAGGGCCAGGTCCCTGGGAGCGGTGTGCTGGTGGAGCAGCTGAGGCAGGGCGGTGACGCGCACTGAGCTCCTGGGCCGCCCAGACCGGCTCGCTCTCCTGAGCTTAATGAACACTCCTGCTATTTGTAGCGCAGGCGTGCGTCTGGAGAGGTGCACTGGAGACCAGGACCAGTGTTGCTTTTCTCTGCTCTTCAGAAGAACACTTGTACTATATTGTGATTAGTGTTGTAGCATATTGTATTGTGCCAGTCTTTGATGACAGAACAAGTCTCTCTCTGTCCACAAACACACACATTCATATGAAGGAGATGGTTTCCTTATGTTGCATAGCACAGGTTATAATTTTGATTTATATTTTTGTATGTATTTATTTTAATAATCCATTCATACACAATGCTCTATTGGCTTTTGCACTGGACAGAGTGCCCGAGTGAGACAAGCTGAGTGTGGTGACACTGACGCCCCATACACCGGTCATGTCTGCGCATCGTCTCCATTAAGTCTCGCTTTTCTGAAGCTCTTGAATTTTTCCCCCTTTATTTTGATTTCCACCTTTCTTATGCACTCCTTCTGCCACCGGAGTTTTTTTTAGCACAGTGGAAATGTTTAGGGCTTTAATACATGTTTTTATGGAACGTGCTGGGGAAGTGAACAATGTCAGTAGAGTCTATTGGGAATAAATGTAGAACAAGTCGCAAAGAATCGTGCTTTTGTTTGCAGGACTCTAAAACCTGTTTGGCTCTAGATCCTTGTCCTCTTGACAAGTGGGTTTCTAAATCTGGACTTTTTATATTATTATTGCATTGGATAAACCGCCCCATTGTCTTTCTGTGTGTGTGTAATTGAGATCCATTTGAATGGCCTATTATTTCTCCGTTGCACCGGATGCTTCTTCCCGTTTCGAACGCCGATTCTTAAATTTAAAATGAAAAAACAGAACTGTCCCGGACATTACAATGACGAAGCCTCACAGAGGAGAATAGGGCTTTATTATTACGCAGCAGCTTGGTGATTTTACCGGCTCTGTGCGACAGTGAATAATGGACCTTGGTATTAAAAGCGCATCTGAAAGGCTGATGGGACAGGTTGCGTCAATAGGACACCTGTGGTCATTAACATGGGCTCATCTGGGACCAGTCTGTCTGTTTTAATGCGTATCATGTGAACACATCTCTGTTTTTTATTGATTGGTATTATTTTATTGCAGTTTGAAGTTGGATTTGCAGTTCTCCATTATCCTCCATGAGGACTTAGTTTTTCTTTCCCGATGGAGAGCCTTTCAACTGCCGCAATGTTAAAGTGCTTTGAAAGGGTTGCTGTATAAGAGTTTATTATTTTTAAAAGAACCCCCTTTTACGGCCACGCTGGTTGTCTTCCGTGCGTTAAATCACCCTCTGACACTGAGGTGCACAGTGCTGTAGTCCAGCTGTATTGTGGAAGATGAGTACAGGCCTGGTGACCAAGTGTCACCTTGGATGGACAGTTGCAGGCCTGCATTCTGAAGCCCACCCTGTCTCCGGGAACAGCGCTTTCTACCCGTCTCCTCCTCCCCACTGGCCACAAGGCATTGTTTTTCATTGTAAGCAGGATGGCCCTGCTGTCTCTAATTAGATATTCTGCTCTGTTAATGAAGGAGGTTGGATTATTTTGTTCCTGCAGGTCGCGGCACACCTTGAATCAGTGCCAGGCAGACGTTAGGTGCTGCTAATAAGAAGATATATCTGGCCTCCTTTGCTTACACACGGATCAATAACATACCGAGCCAGACGGAGGGGTAATAGATTTACAGCTGAACACAAGCCTCCTTTATGGCTCTGGAAAAGAGCCCCCCCTCCCCTTCCCCTCTCTCTCTCACCCTCGCCCTCTCTCGCTCCCTCTCTCTCTCTCTCTCTCTCTCTCTCTCTCTTCAGACTCTGAGCTCTATCTCTTGGGCTTGCTCTTCAGGGGAGATGATCTCACTGCGTGTGTGTCCCCTGTTGTGCTTGAGGGTTGCATAAACACCCATTTAAGCTTCATAACAACTCGCCCTGGGCCCTGTCCTCTCCCGTGCTTCCTGCAGATATTTGATTTGCGTTGACAAACTCAAATAAGCAAAAGGAGTTTTCTTTTTTTGTATTGGTTCTCCTATTCCCTCTTTCTTTCTCTCTCTCGGTTCCTCCCTGCACTGGTGCTGGTCGGTGTGGGAGGACCTGTGTTCTCGCACTGCTCTGCTTTGACCTGGGAGAAGCGCAGCGCGGCGCACATAGATCGAAGCGCAGAGGATTATCCCACTTAATTCTAAAGGGGCAACACAATAAATATCACATTTGATGTAATCTTCAACAGCAGACCTTGAAACAAGGCAATATTTAAAGATCTCTGGAGATAAAGTTTTCCGAACAGGACATCCATTCCTGCAGAATCCCTTGACGGGAGCAAAGAGGGCTGCAACCCTCTGGGGGGGTTTAAGCTTTGCAAAAGGAAATTGGACCTGAAGCAATAGGAAAGGAAGCTGACTGGGGGTGGAGTTGTGTCTGTCTGTCTGACTGTGATGTCCATGTCATGAACTCATTACCTTCTTTCCATTAGGGTAGTTTCTCCTTGTTTTAATTGCTATAAATGCATACTTACTGTAGGTGACAGCTGGGTTCATTACAAATTACAAAACATGCATAGTTTTAATTTTGTGTATTAAATATAATTTTTTTGTATTCTTTATTGAGTCCATTTTACTTCTATACACCCCACCCTCCAAAATAGATCCATGAAGAAAGCAAGAGAGAGAGAGAGAGAGAGAGAAATTGCCCTCCATTATGTTGTTGTTTTATCTTTCGTACAGAGGGATACAAATTCTAAAATGAAAACAATCCTGCTCTTAAATGTTAAGAGAGATATCGCGCACACACTAACACACATACACACACACTCTTCCCCTTTCTGTTTGTTGACTTCAAATAAATGAATTAATTCCAGAGGCTTTCATGTGCTGAAGATGTGGCAGGCGATTGTGGGCTTCAAAGTGCTTATTGAAATGAAAAGGTACCCTGGGTTTGATTCTGTTTATTCTGACGGCATGAATGGCCCCAGAATCTCTTTGAGGCTGCGATCACAAGCCCTTCTCTGTTCTCCTGGTTCGTCTGTCTGTCAGAATTTGTGTTTATTTTGTGTTTTCTCTTTGTTTTTGTTTGCTTGTTTATTTTGTTTGATTTTCTTTCTGTAGTTTTTTTGTCAAACTTAGGGATGTCCGGCAGACCACCCGCCTGTGTGAGGGCAGTGTGTGTGTTGGCATTCATACACGGCACGTTGCAATCAGTTTTACTTATTTGTACAGTTTATTTGTTTGTTAGTTTATTTCTGCACGTCCTATGCGCCTGCTAAAATAATTCTGCAAGGATCATGACCTGTTGCTTATGGCCTTACATATTGATATAAATAAATACAAAATAAAACCTTAACTCTGTTTTGTTGTGTGGAAGATGCCATTTTGATCTCCATATGCTAACTGAAGTTTGCCAACCACCACATTTCCAGGCACTGTGAGCAAGCGCAGTGAGCCTGAGAACTAAACTAATGAATGTGCAGATTCAGCATTATGTCCTTGTGCTTGTGGCCGTGCCTAATTATTTCTCCTCCGGCGCTTTCTCAAAGTGTCCTCTGATTTTGGGTAATGTTGGTAATGCTTAGGCTACCTTAAGATGACAGGGTCCTGCAGTGGGATGGGACTGCGTGTGGGAATTACTGATGCTTCTGTGAATGTGAGGGAGGCCTGGCCCCAGGGGGCCGCAGTGTGGGAGGCATGGCCCAGGGATCGCAGTTCCACCGGGGGGGGTTTCAGTTATAACCCCAAGACTCTCCTGCAGGTTTCCCTTTATGTTAGAAAGTTCTCCCAGGATAGCTGTGTGTGAAAGTTGTGGCTGAAGCATGACCTTTGCCCTAATGAGCCATGAGGAATTCTGGGAAGGCTTGTCAGGTTTCTGGACTTGCTAGATACTGAGCCCAAGGCCACATAATGCTGGTTAGGCTGCTGTTAGTCTGTTTCTCCAGAAATGTTTCTGGCACATGAGGCACTGGTCTTTCTCTGACATTCACAGTGGCCTGCTCTGTTGCGACCCGCAGTCTCGGACAGCCTTTACAGAAATGCACTCTGTTTTAAGAGATGCTCCTGAGGCCATTTCCTTTTCTTTTCTTCTATTTAAAGATCTCAAGGAGGTCTCATGCATTTGCTGTTAATTATACGCATTTGATGTGGACTACTCATGGTGGCCATATCTTGACTTTACCTACCTAATCTCCAGCTTCACTCATTAATTACCTTCCTCTTTTGTGCATTTTTTCTCCCCTCCCCTCCCAAGTGTCAGGAAAACTCAAGATTAGGCTAAAGTGATAGTGTTGGAAAAAAAGATTCACATGGTGAGGATTACACAAGCTGGGGCTGTGATGAACTGCAAATACTATAAACCCCTTGAGATCTTCACATAAAAGAGAGAATGAAATAGTTATCTTGCCTCTCAGCCCATCTCTCATTGACCTGTCTAAGACTGTGTTGTTAGGTTGTGTGTGCACGTCCGTGTGGAATACACCTAGTGGAATTGGTCACTTTTGCAGCAACAATTCTCCCTCTATTTTTCTCCTCCAGCTCCTCCTCTAGGTAGGCTCTGTTTTGTGCTTGGTGTTGGGTCACCTAAGTCAGGGATTGCATTTTCCATTCTAAGCAGCTGTGTTGAAATGCAAGAAAAATAAAATAAAATACAGAAGGACCAAACACACACGCAGGGACATTATTTATAAAACCTGTTATTCAAGATGCTTGTCTAAGAGTTCTCAGAAGTTACTGAATTATTTTGTGTGTGCCATTTCGTGCCATTGGGTACTGGTTGTAAACCTAACATGGATGTCAAAGACACATCAGACTCCAGCACGTTGATACAGCGGTGAAGCCAGTGCGCTGTAATTTGACTTAACTGCGTGCTGGTGGATTTGACAAAGGATTGTGTGTGTTGTGCTCTTCCATAGGGGCCGGTGTGGCAAACGCTCTCTGTATAGTGTGCAGTCAACCTCCCCCCCGGACTATTATTGTAAATTATTTATTATTGAAATAATAGCCTACGTGTTGTACATGGGGCCCGGCTCTGAAACTGTGGGACAGTCCGAGCGCTCTGCTGTGCCTCAGGTGAACTTGCTCCGACTTCAGTATGGGCTTTCACTGTGGCAGAGTTACAACACAGCTTGTATTTGTTCACTTTTATATACATACTAAACATTATCTTGAAAAAACAAATGAACAATATATATATATATATATTCATTCCTTGGTCTGTTGCGTTATTTTGGTGCGAACGTGGTGCAATCAAATTTAGGCTGAAACAGGTTTGGTCATGGCAGGTAAAATCCTTTGCAGACCCTCTGGACTTCATTTTGTTAGCTCTCTGAGCCACAGCCCCCCCTGTATGTGGACAGGCTTTGCCAGGCCTCCCATGGTGCTGGAGGGGGCAGTGTGCAAAGTAAATATGACCCAATTAACACCTGAGCAGGTACAGTCACACTTGTGACAGATACACAGAGCAGATGCACTGTTGAAAGGTTTTCACACTATTTTTTTGTTCAGTGGTTATTGCATGCAGATGCTGACATGTTTTGTTTTTGTCGTTTGTTTGTTTTAATCGTAAACGAATCAACCAAAAAAACTTCCCAGGCATAGGTGTGGTTCAGAGGTAGTGGTTAGAATATGTGCCTATCTTTTGAAGAAATATCCCGGTATTCTTAAAGAATTGTGATTTAGCCAAATTTTTACTCCTATGTTAAAAAACAAAACAAGAAAATGTTGAATATTTTGATTGGAATATATATATTCCAGAGAGAGAGAGCGAGAGAAAAAAAGTGGCATTGAAAAAACACAAGAACAGGAAATTAAAGTAAACCAACAGCTAGGATTGGCAGACCTGTGTGGAACAACGTCTCTGATGGCTAAGCGACAAGCTGACACAGTAATCCGGGGCAAAGACGAGGATCACACAGAGATCGTGTACGCTCTACAGCAGTACAACGCAGGAGTCTAAAACATAGAACCAGAAGCTGCTTTCAAAGCTTTCAGTGACACTCAGTGTATCATTAATTCATCACACCTCCTTTCTCGTTCCCTCATTAATGTGACAGCAGCCTAATGCGTCATCCCTGTGTGGTGTGAGAAATACCGACGCATTGTGGCCTCGGCCGTGGACCATGCATCACTCGGGGCTCTCGCAGTACCAGGGCCTTCTCATGTCCCTCCTTTTCATTTTCTTCTGTTCTTCGTTTCTTTTGTACTCTGTTGTTTATTAAATGTTCTGTGCTTTAGTCCCATTCAAATGGTCAAATGGTTGGGCAGATACAGCCTTTTAAGCTAACATGCATGTCAAACCTGACAGAAGCTTGAGTTCTGTGTACTAAGAAATAAATACTTATTGTTAATGCATTTGCATAACAAATGTCTGTCTGTCTGGATAATAGTTGTAAAAAAACTACATTCATAAAAGCCATAGATATCTATTGCTTCCAGTAGAATTCATGCCGTATGTTGTATGCATGTCTTGGAGGCATTTTCCAATTGTGTCTAAAATGTGAACCGTCCCCCCTGTTTTGACGCATGAGATGGTTCATATCTGCTTGTTTGGACTCTGAAGCAGGTGGGCGGGTTGGATCTCTGCAGTGATGCGCACACAGTGTTGTCTGTGCACCTCCACACCGAACCTGACAGGACAGAGTTTCTGAACCCGATCACTGAGGAGACCAGGCAGTGCAAACTAGTGAATTAAGATGTGATGTGCCGAGACAGGTGTCTGGCGCCTTAATCTTATGTCTGCAGTTTATGCATGGGTGCGTGCACGGGACGTGTGCATGCGTTTGAGAGACGGAGGGAGGGAGGGAGAGACCGAGAGGGAGAGGGAGAGTGTGAGTCCATTCATGTTTGAAAGGATGTAAGAGTGAGAGAGACGGAGAGGGAGGCAGAGTGCGACGCAGAGTGTGCGCCGGTGTTCTGTGCCCCGAGTCCCGAGCCGGGCCAGTCACTGGGGCGGTCAGACGGAACTGACAATCCCTGTGGGGGGGAAGTGTCAGAGCTGAGCCCCACGGGCTGGCAATCCTGCAGTCTGATCCTGCAGAGGAAAGGAGGAATCACCTGTCAAACGTGCAGTACCAGAGCACTGCTGAGCATCCCAGATGGGGATTTAACCTCACAGGGTCACTGTCTGGCATTTTTGTGATGTTTTGTTTTGTTTTTGTGTGTGTGTGACTTCAGGAGATATTTAATTACTGAGCAAGTGTTACAGAAAGGAAAGAAAATTAAAGATTGCTTCTCCACAGTGAAGACAAAACCGCACAGTCTTCTCATTAAATCTCTCTGAGAAATTCTACATCTCCATGGAAGCCACGCTTTTTCCTTCTGAAGAGCGTGTTTGTTTATTTTTGCACGGTGAACACTAAACTCCATAATTTAATTCCAAAGCTCTTATCGGCCGCTTTACAGACAGTGTAGTAATTAGTGGCGGAATATTGGGAGAAAGCAAAAGCTATTAAAACACAATAAATAAAAGCCAGCTAAGCTTTTCCCTTCTTTACTCTTTCGGAAAGCCAGCAGCTTGCATCCCAGTGAGCCACCATGACTCTGCAAGGACATGTGTAGAGGTGTAGGGGTCAGGGGGCGTTAACTACGTGCTGGGCTGGGCTGGGCTGTGGTGCAGGGAAGAGTCTCAGAAGAACGCTTAAGGGATTGGTTGTGGACTTTGAGCATCCATACTGTGTGGGTGAAGTCTGCACTGTCATTCTCTTCCCAGCTCTGTTGTCTGAATTGTGCCGAGCAGGTGGGCTTCCATGCTGGTTCATTAGGCCTGTGAGTCCCAGGGGGCGGGGGGGGGCTGTCATTAGTACTGTGTTAAACTGACAGGGTGGCCTGCTCCCCCCCATCACAGGGTCCTTTCAAAGGGGCTAAGCAGTCAGCTGTGCTTGGGGAGAGGTCAGAGGTCAAGTGTGACACCACCTCTAACAAGCTTGCTCTCAGCCCCACCCACCACCCCGGGTTCGATGAACAGCTTCTAAAATGTGTGTCCCAGAATGGCGGGCCTCTGGAAGACAATAGTTGGACATGTCTGTGCAAAAACTTTTTTTTTGCTTGATTATATAATTTATTATTATTATTGTTTATGCCGACTGCACTCTGAGGCTAGAGACAGTGGTGCGTGTTAATGGAACAAATGAGTTTCTGGAACGCCATGGTTGCACGTCGTCCTCGAGCGGCAGTGGCGCTGCATTGGAAATGAAGTCCGGGGAGCGCTGATGACTGTCTGCGCCATTTCACACTCGGTCAGATCGGGCTGATTACTGCGGATGTTATCCTGGCAAAACATCCTGGCAATTACTCAGAGGTGTCAATTCCTCCCACAATGACCTGGGGCTCTTTAGAGTAGCAAAATAATATTCTTATAAGTTTGTGATTTAATATGTTTCTACTATACTTATAAAAGGGCAGCACGGTGGTGTGGTGGTTAGCGCCACTGCCTCACAGCTCCAGGGTCCTGGGTTTGAGTCCTGGCTCGGCGGCCTGTCTGTGTGGAGTTTGCATGTTCCACCAACACATGTTCCGTGTGGGTTTTATCTGGGCGCTCCGGTTTCCTCCCACTGTCCAAAAACATGCGGTTTAGGTTGATTGGTCTCTCTAAATTGCCGTGTGTGTGCTGCCCAGCTATGAACTTGTGTATTCCTGCCTTGCGCCCTACGCCTGGCTTCCCCGCGACCCTCACCAGGATGAGCATTTTCAAGGATGGATGGAGGAATGTACATAGAAACAAATATCTATATAATTTATCAGGGAGATCAAAACCATTGAAAGTGTGGTTTGCGGACTGGGGGAGTGGGGGATTCTGCACAATATTATTTTTGTACAGTACTTTTGCTTTTGCTTTAGTGGTCACACCCAGCGCTGGGATTGCCTTCCACGGGTTCACAGTGTATGAGCTCTTAACTTGCCTGATCTTGGGTGAGAGCTGCAATGTTTAGACTTGGATTTTAGATTTAGATTTTCACTTTTTCTTACATCTGAAGATGTACGGTTGCCTTTGAAAGGAAGATGAGATGAAAAGCCCTTCACTTGGTTTGGCGTTTTTGTTTTGGTGACAGTCAATTGCGACGTTATCTTCCATTTAAAGGGGGGGTGGGTGACAGAGGTGCCAGATTTTGCAAGAGAAACAAGTGTAAAACATTAGCAATGGTGATAAATAAATAAATAAAACAAAAAATAGATTTGTAGTTTACAGTGCTCTGCAGGAGAGTAGCCCAAATACAGCTTGTATTGGAAAGGGTTTTGATTTTATTTATAGTCAACAGGAGAGAATGGATAGATAATTGGAGAGAGACTGCTTTCAGATCACTACAGTGTGTATCAGTCAGTGCAGAACAGAGAAACCAGGGAACTCAAAGAGCCAAACTTTCACCGGAAAACTGGATTGGGCAGGAACTAGCAATGTTGTCTCAATCTCAGCTCTTGAAGGGATGCAGTGTGGGAGTTCGTGACTGTGTGAGTGAGTCGTGTGTGAGAGTGTGTGCGCATTTGACATCTTCTTTTGACTCAAGGTGTAGGCTACTGTTTGTCGTAATTTGCCATCTGTAGCACAGTATTAAACTCATCCAATTAGCTAGCACCAGAGGCCACATGTCATTGTGGCCCCTCATCAGGAAAGTGGAGGGTCCCCCCAGGTTGCACCAACTGAGGGCTGCACGGCGGTGGTCCTCAAGGGCCTTAATGCTGTCCAGCTGGTGGTGTTAAGAGATCTACATTACACACCCTGCAGGACTGTGGCCCTCCAGAGCCCAGGCTGACTGACAGGGACAGTCCCCACATAAATGTATATAAATGTGTGGTGTGGAGGCCCTAGAACAAAGTCAATCCTGTGCTGTAAGTCCGAGTGGCAACAACAGGCTAAGACTGACAAGGCAGGCCCCAGCCTCCTCTGCTCAGCCAGTGTTTGAGATAATTGGACTAATTGGGTATTGCAGGGTATGTACATTTAAACCACACACACACATACACACTAACACCTCTAATAATTAAAGGGATGAATTACAAGTCCGCCCATTTTTTTTTTTTATGCTGTAAAGAGAATTATTTTTTAATCATTTATTTCCATCGCATGCATTATTTATACTTATAAAAATACATAAATGTTTCCTTTAGAAAGACAGAGAAAAAACAACAACAGAAAAGGCGATGACATTCTCAACAGGCTCTTTAATCGAGTCCTGCTGGGTCTTTACCCCATGGGGAGAGTGTCACCTTTCAGCAGGCCTGTGTGTCTGACAGCGCTGTGCCCTCCTGCGCGCCTCCCTGCCTGTTAAATAGCGTGTTACACATTCTGATTAGTGGTGGCCTCGCTCATCAAAAGCCAGCCGCGGTATTGTGTGCTCAGGCTGTACTAATCCTATTTACAGTACAAGCTCCTGGCGGCAGGCATGACACAGCACAGTGGCCGGGACGACTGCAGACAGGGGAACCCAGCTCCTGAATCATGAAAATAATAATAATAATAGTATTTTCTCTAACAGCACAATGCTTAGATCTGCCTGCTAGGAGAGATGTTACTCACAGGATATATATCCCGGTTTCTGCCACATCACCGTCAGCCTCGAAGTGAAGCGACTCTGCATGTGACCCTACAGCATGCCCAAGCACAGCAGCACCTGCCTACTGGAGTTTGGGTGTGGTTGAATGTCACACATCTTTGATATATGCTAATAATATTAGAAAATATGAGGAAAATGTGACCCAGA